>NC_084736.1:55797303-55979803 GCF_033978785.1 Entelurus aequoreus
AATTCACCAAGTCAAGTATTTCATATGTATATATATATATACATCCTGAAAATATGCAAACAAAACTGTGTTTAGATAATTGATACTTCAAACTTGCATAAATAAATCTTAAGGAATATAACATAACTTGGCTTCTGAGAGCTTCAAAATGTAATGAATAAAATGCTAAAGTTGTTAATAAACAAGCAATTATTTTAATAATTAAATTTGGTCATTTTAAATGAATTATTATGATAATTTAAAATTAATTACTTCAAATATGTTTATTTTAATGTATAATTCTATGGCTGGATGTAAAAAGGAGTCAGAAAAAATACAAATAAAAATACAATTAATTTTGATGTTTTTAGCAAAATATAGTAAACATGTATTTAGTTGTTTTTTTTAAAATTCATAAATATATTTATTTTTAGGTAAGATAAACATAATAATACAATTTATCTGTAGTCTGGATGATTTAGTTCTTGTCACCCTGTTGTCCTCCCGTCTCTTCCCCAAGGATGGCTCCATGAGCTGGGCAAACGCCTGGAGATACCCTACGTCAGTAGTCCCCAACCTTTTTGTAACTGCGGACCGGTCAACGCTTGAAATTTTGTCCGACGGAGGTTGATAAAAAAATACAATCATGTGTGCTTACGGACTGTATCCCTGCAGACTGTATTGATCTATATTGATATATAATGTAAGAACCAGAATTTTAATAACAGAAAGAAACAACCCTTTTGTGCGAATGAGTGTGAATGAGTACAAATGGGGGAGGGAGGTTTTTTGGGTTGGTGCACTAATTGCAAGTGTATCTTGTGTTTTTTATGTTGATTTAATTAAAAAAATAAAATAAAAGGAAAAATTGTTTTTTTCTTGTGCGGCCGGTGGTTGGGGACCACAGCCCTACGTCAACAACACGGTCGGCGGCCCGTCGGTGCGCCGCTCGTACATCGGCGCCCTCTACTTCACCCTCAGCAGCCTGACCAGCGTCGGCTTTAAACGTGTGCGCCAACACGGACGCCGAGAAGATCTTCTCCATCTGCACCATGCTCATCGGCGGTATGCCGGACACCTCGTATGGAATAACGTGATTGGGCAGGCACGCTGTTTATATTGTGGGAAAGCGGACGTGAAAAAAGGCTGTCCTCACTCAGGTCCGCATAGAGCTGGAGGGGGCGTGGCCTCCAGCTCCGGCTGAAAACCGGGAGATTTTCGGGAGAATATTTGTCCCGGGAGGTTTTCGGGAGAGGCGCTGAATTTCGGTAGTCTCCCGGAAAATTCGGGAGGGTTGGCAAGTATGTCACAAAGACTAAAACAAGTCATTTACAGGAAACTTGGCACATGATGAAGTTAAAAAGGTTGACTTTACACTCACCTTAGTCACTAAGGTGAGTGTAAAGTCAATGAAAGTCAAAAAGAAAGACTTGATGGTAAACACTAAGGCTTAGTGTTTACCATCAAGTCTTTCTTTTGACAGACCCTCGCGCTAAACGTGTCCTAGTGCAAACTGAGGAAATGTTTGTCATTGACAAAACTTTCGGCCAATCAAAATTTACGACCAATAAAAACGCAATAAATGGGGACGGTAATGTGACCCGGCAAATATAAACAAACCAAAACACTGGCGGAAAGCAATAATCGAGACAATAAAAGGGGCGTGGTTATTTACAGCTAGAATTCACCAACTCGAGTATTTCATATATATTTCATATATATATATATATATATATATATATATATATATATATATATATATATATATATATGTATGAAATACTTGACTTTCAGTGAATTCTAGCTATATATATATATATATATATATATATATATATATATATATATATATATATATATATATATATATATATATATATATATATATATATATATATATATATTTATTTTATTTACATAGAAAAGAAAAAAAAAATACTTGAATTTCAGTGTTCTGGTGGCTATCCACTAGATGGCAGTATTGTCCTGTTTAACTTCTCCGTTCATGATGAGTATATCATTTCGGCCACCGTGTTCAATGGAGAAGTCTGTTCTACAAAATTTACAGGCAACATACACCTTCCCCTTCGAACTGTCCTGGATGAACTGAAATTCTTGTTTCCATGCGTTTTGGAACTTGCAAGCGTATTTCTTCATCTTGCTCGTCGACGGCGTCGCCATGTCTGTAATTTCCTCGTTCTTCTGCTTCGTCTCCTTGTTGTGTGCGTAGTTGTGCACTCTACTCTCTAAAAGCCCTAGATGTTATGACGTCATTGGGCAGGCAAGCTGTTTATATTGTGGGAAAGCGGACGTGAGAACAGGCTGTCCCCACTCAGTCTCAGGTCCGCATTGAGCTGGAGGGGGCGTGGCCTCCAGCTCCGGCTGAATACCGGGAGTTTGTCGGGAGAAAATCTCTGCCGGGAGGTTGTCGGGAGAGGCGCTGAATACCGGGATTCTCCCGCTAAAAACGGGAGGGTTGGCAAGTATGAGTTTTTGTTTCATGTCTCTACGACATTCCTACTGGGAGTTAGAAGCAGTTTTGTCTGTGTTTTCCTCCTAGGGGGCGCTAGAGCGTAATTTTGAGTTTTGGGGTTTGGTTTTTTGATTAGATTGCAATTTTCGCCAGTCCTGATGTGTGTGTCCAATTTGGTGAGTTTTGAAGCATGTTAAGGGGGTCAAATTACAGCTCAAAAAGGCGGCGGTATAATAATAAAACGCTACAAATACAATAGGGTCCTCTGTCCCAAAGGGACTCGGTCCCTAATAATGAATGAATCAAACATTCAAGCCTTGAAGTAGCAAGAGAAAGTGCATGAATAAAACGTTTATTATTGCTCAGTTTGCTACACTGATTTGCTTTAACACTGAATATGGAACAAGCAACGCTTATATAACTTAATAGTGCAAAATCAACTTTCAAAAAACAAACGAAAAAACATCAATGGTATATTAAATAAAATTTAAATAAAAAATTGAATGCCTCTTTTTTATTTGCAGCCTCCTGAGGTAAATATCAATATTAACTTTTTCCACAGGCTAATACATTTGAAAAGAAAATAATAATGAATAAATCAACCATTCAGGCCTTTTTACTGCTCAGTTTGCGACACACTGATCTAATCTGATGAGCCCAAGCCAGATACCTGGCATCTTTTCTGGTATGCTAGTTCATTAATGTCGGGGCTTAGGTGGGCGGGGTTTGGTGGTAGCGGGGGGTGTATATTGTAGCGTCCCGGAAGAGTTAGTGCTGCAAGGGGTTCTGGGTATTTGTTCTGTTGTGTTTATGTAGTAGAATTTCTGACCGTTTGACCTATATTTCTTGTCTTTTAAGAATGTCCGCTCATTTTCAATACTCTTGTATTTTGTGCCATTGAATGGACCAGTTGTGGGACAAAAGTGAATATTAAGTCGTGCCAACCTGTCTACAGAATGTGTTGACTGTCTAAAGGATTCGAGTTGTTATGGAACAGATAGGAAAAGCAAACAAGAAATTGACGCACTCGATAAGGAACGATGACGCACAACAGACATATAAAAAATGGCAGAAGACCGGAACTCGGGAGTGATTTTGGCTTGTGTGTGTCTTGTTGGCTCCGGAGTAACTTGTGGTTTGTCTGCACGGCCAACTCAATTCAACCTGCACTTCTGATAATGGGTAAATACATTTGTTGTACTAAACTACTTTTGTTGCCTGCTTAAGCTTCGGACAATCCACTACACAAATTGGCGTCACGAACAGGATGGTTTAGAAGCTACAGCTCGACAGCCGCTCTCGCTCTCTCTGTCAGGCAGACAATGTGCTGCACGCGCGCATCTAATACAATGTAAGCGTTTTGCTTAAAGTGTAAACATTTTCTGCCTGGAGAGAGCCGGATCGATAAGACTAATTGCTGAATCTATTTTTGATAAAAGATAGGTTTAGTCAGGTTCTCCAAAAACAACCTGGAATGGGGTAAATTATGGTTGGATTGAGTTGTTTTATATGTGATCATTTGTCTGTGTGTTTGTTGAAAACTTGTTATTTCTTGTTTTTAACATGAGGGGATTGTTGATAGAATTTTGGTGGTTTGGAGTGTAGAAGCATAGACTATGTGAGACGAAAAATTTCTTTTAACCTCTTCATCCTCTGTCGTTGCTGGCAGAAGATGCTTCTTTCTGCAAGTGCATCAGAATTAGCCAGAGTTGGATACATTTAAATTTAAGGCAGGGATTGCTAACTGATGTGACATTTGGCCCATTCAAATTTATGAAGTCTATGAATGTGCGACATATCTCTCTATGTGGAAACTGCAGCGTTGGAAAAGCCTCATTTTGGGTGACCGTTTGGTGACTCCGGTAAAGGAGATCAACTGAGCTGTATTTGTCACGACGTTCTGTTTAATTGGCTGCAGTATAGATGGATATTGATCGGGCTGCATATGGTAGAGCTTTGGTGGAGCTTTGGTGAAGCTTTGGTGAAACTGTATGGAACTGACCAAAACATGATGACTGTAGAGCATTGGGTGATTATCAGTGACTCTATGGTGCTTTTATGCTGTTGCCGTGTATTGGTCAGGGAGTAAAACCTTGGGCTGCTCCGCTGAATGGGTTAATCGCCGTTGTATGAGTAATGATGGGACCTGTGTTTGTTAATGAGACGGCCGATTCCACAAAAGCACGCGTGCATTAGTTGTTTATATTGGTCCGGACCAGGGGGGAGTGATTTGTGGGATAAAAATGTGTGTTTTTTAAATGTATATATATATATATCTGCGTATTGTAATAACATTTGTGTAGCACCTGGTTTCTTAACTGGTTTAATTCCCCCCTTCCTTTCCCCCCCTCTCGCAACCTCCCTTCTCGCTTTTTCTCACAGCCCCGCTACCTGTAAAAGTCTGGAAATTGTCTAAAATGTGTGTGCGTGTGAGAAAGTAGACAAAGTTTATGTACAGAAAACTTATGAGTGAATGATTTATCCATTTAATTATCTTATTCCGCTCTCGGAGGTTGGATCGCGGGGGCAGCAGCCTAAGCAGGGAAGCCCAGAATACCCTCCTTACACTTGACTATTTGTCCATCTAAGAGTGAATGATAAATGTTGTTCTTATTATTAAGGTTCTGATATGATACAGCTGTGCTTCTGGATGAGAAAAATAGTTGTCTATTGCATTTACTTTTAACTGTGCTGGTAAATTCTCTGTGTGTGAGTGACTGTGTGACGCATATAAAAAAATTTAAAAAAGAGTCTCGGCTGGGAGACATTTTGAGATAAGAGTGTGTGCGTGTGACGAGGCTGTGTGAGTGACAGCTGCGTGAGGCATTGGTTCGAAGAGGAGTGACACTGATAGCATTGAGCTAGGTTAGCATTGTGTTAGGATAGCATTGAGCTAGGATAGCATTGAGCTAGGTTAGCATTGGGCTAGGTTAGCAAAAGTTTGCTTACTGAGGCATAGTAAGGCTAAGTTAGCATCTAGCTTGGCATTACTAAGTGTGGTTGAACAGTTATTCTCGGTCTGTAGAGTGTGCTAGTAGTAGGTGCTTGCTAAGTCCAGTAAAATAATAGATATATGGAAAATTACACGTTTAAATATCAATAAATAAATACGGATTGTGGGACATTGAAACATTGTTTAATTCATCATTCATTTATATGTCTAGTATACTTTTTTTGGTACAGCCTTGCTGCTTATCTGATCCATCCAGTTCCTGTAGGAAGTTGCGACAAACACACACATCATAGATTAGGACACACTGTAACTTTGAATTAATAGTTATACAACAAATAAATTAATAATATTGAATTTAAATTTGATAAAGATACATTGATCATACATTGACATTTTAATTTTTTTTAGGAATAAACACACAATAAAATAAAAGTTAAATTTATATTCTAATACATCTAAGGGCATCTGTGAAACATAGAGTCTGAAGAAGTACAGATAAGAGCCACTCAGCGCCATTGTCAAAACAAAACGTAGAGAAGCGTTAAACAAATTCTAATCAGAAGGAAGACAGACCAAAATATGAGAACTTGAGTAAACAGACAGCAAGTAAACCAGAAATAATAATGTAAATAAATAACAAAGAAAGCAAATTTTTATGTGACATTGGTGCATGTAGAATTACAAATAGAGAATAAAACTAAATGGAAATAACTGTCTGCAAGATGAGCATGACGTCATGAATTGTGCTCGGGTTAGTAATAGATAGATAGATAGACAGACAGATAAAACGTTATTGATTCCTTCAGGAGAGTTCCCTTTGGAAGAAGAACTAAAAAGTAAACAGTAACTAATAAGGGTATAAATGGAAACAAAATAGATTCTATTAAAAGAGAAACTAGGAATTAACGACCATGATATAAAAAAGTATTGCACTGTTATTGTTTTGCATTCCCTGTCACCCATACCCCCCTCTCCTAAAAAAAAAAACACACACTAGGGCAAATTTAGTCTTATTAATTTCTACATATTGAGATCTATTACTTAAAATAACTACTTAACCACTGTTGTGAAACACCTTTCTAATTTATGGGAGTATTGGGATAGGATTGAGGAAGATGTCTGCTGTGGTGGTGGTTAGTTTGGAAATTAATTTAATAAAAGTAACTTTAAAGTGCAGTCTGACATTTTAGTTTGGAGTAATTTATAGTTTTATTTAGACATTGCAGTACACCATACTTCTGGATGTTGAGCTAGAAGAGGATAATGGCATGACAGAATAAAGTTAGAGTTAAAGTTGGGGTGCCGGTGATTGTCACACACACACTGGGTGTGGTGGAATTTGTCCTCTGCATTTGGCCCATCCCCCGTGATTGCCCCTGGGAGGTGGGGGAATCGTTTTTGGTGATTTGGCTCCCAAATTTTTTGTAGTCTTTGGTATGACTCGACCGGGGTTTTGAACTTGCGACCTGCCGATCTCAGGGCGGACACTCTAACCAATAATTACAAATAACAGCCTACATTAATAAATAGAATAAGAGCCGATATGTAAAGTGTTAAAAAGAGGAGAAGTGTGATTTAGGGCTGGCGCTTAGAGCATGGCCTTGTGTGGTTGTTATGACTAAGTTGGATAACCAGTCGGAGACAAGCAAGGCAAGGCGGGGCAGCTTTGTTTGTGTGGCGTTTTTCCAGGAAAGGACAAGACTCAAAGTGCTTCACAGACAACAAAGTGAAATGAAAGAAAATAAAAGCAAAATTAAAATGCAGACAATAAAAATAAACACAGTGCGGACGTTAAAAGTTAAAAGATTAAAATATTTAGCTGAAAGATAAGGAGAAACGTGAATAAAAACATTCCTTTGTTTTGGAGTGTATCACGCACAGCGGGAGGTCAGAGTGCAAGCATGACAGCTTGCCCGTGCCTACTGATAGACAAATGATAGTTTAAATTAACTTATACATAATCTTTAAGTGAATTAAAAGGGTACTTAAATACGCATGAAGTAGTACGTACAATCTTTGAATTAAGGTTTTTGATTAGCAATTAATGGGATAGTTAAGACTGTAATTTTAAAACGTGATATGCAAATTGAACTAACCGAGAGGATATGAAAACGATGGGTGTACATGTTTTGAGTTCCAAATTCTGGAGGAAAAAAAAAACCCTCAACAAAACGTAAAACCATACAGACGGACTTGGGTGGTAGCCACGGTTGTGCTAGGTCAAGCGAGGGTGGAAAGGATATGCAGCCGGGGGACTGCCAGCTTCTCTGAACAAGACAAGCTCCAAGGTGTAGCCAGAACATGCTCACAAAAAATACAGGTGTGACAGCAGGACGAACAGCAGGATACAAACAGACCCCTGCTGGACATAAGTGTCAACGGACAATGTTCAACACAATCTTTGAAGCATTCCTTTGTGGTCAACCTGCACACACCTTGTAATGACCGGCTTACGCACTGTGCCCTGACAATTCAATACCGCACAGAAGGAACTTCCTGATGTTGCCTGACAGCACGACATCAGCGGACAACTAATAGGGACGCCTCCCAGGAACGAGTGGAGGACGGGGACTGCTCCAACTGTCCTAGCACTGGCTGACGGAGGTGCGTCCGTGTGTCCTGCCACCCAAACCGCCAAAGTGTATGATCACCAATTAGACGACTCATAATAGGAGCCTTTTGACTCTTATATATGGTGGGACTCAAGGTATGGCCGCTCATGTGAACTATCCTTAAAACAATTAGAATGGTATAAGATGGACAACTAATGACCCACATTGTTCCCTCTGTCCTGCCTACGAAACCAAAAAATTTAGGTCAAATGATAAAACAGGGCGTAGCTGCCGCTGATTGAACCGATTCGCAAATCAATTATTTCGGTTGTCTGTTAAAAACATAGCTATTGGTTGCAATTTGGACATTTCTGCTGTAGGCTACAAAGAGCTGGCAGCTACACAACAGCTGAGCTAAAACAAAATTTAAGCATATCAAATATTTATAGTTGCTTATTACATACACAAAGTCGCAGAGAGACAGAAGTCTGTAGAAAGTAATCAGTAACAAACGTGTCCGCATTATTAAACTTTCTACCACAGGAAACATACTGAACAAATACAGCAGTTACTGTCAGACTCGAATCCGGATTACCTTGTCCATCAGAGACATGGTTAAAACCCACAACAACTTTCGTTCAAATTAATGTCCCGGGGTACAAGATTACAGAAAAGACAGATCGAGTGACAAAGGGGGGAGGAATTATGATTTATGAAAGGGAAAACATTAAAAGTAGATCTTTTTGATTATGTTGAAATTAAAATTAAATTTTCCTCAGAAATGTATTTCAAGGTAATTGTAGTATACCGACCGACCACAGCTAAAGACATTTTTCTTGATTCATTTTCAGACATCCTCAAACAGCATAGTATGAAAGAAGTAACGTCATGGGGGACGTTAATCTGGACTGGTTAAATAAAACACGTAGAAAGAAACTTAAGGACATTATAAATGGCTTATACATGATACAAATGATAAGCAGCCCTACTAGAATTACAATTGGATGACAAAAATTAAAGAGAACATCTGTAAATACACGAATACAAAACCAGAAAGAAGAGTGCTGAAATAAAAATACCTTGGATTAATAAAACAATTTGGATTCTAATAAAGACATGAGGACTCAGCTCTCATAAGAGCAATTATAACAGGTCTAAATACAGATCATATGATTTAAAAGTTTGGAGGAACAAGGTAACAATGTTTATGCGGAAGTCTAAGGCTGACTTTCACTTAGAAGTAATCAAAGCTGCAAAAGGGAACATTAGAAAGTTATGGAAAACCAGATACAAACTTACGGAAAGAGAGCAAACAAGAAACAACACTATAACATTAAATATCAATGGCGCTACTATCGCAGACAGTCTGGACATAAGTAATAATTTTAATGAACATTTCATCCAGTCTGTACAAACCCTGAATAAAAAATCCCTCAAAATCAGTGCAAATAATTGTCATTTATTCAGGATGGACTAATTTTAGAATTAACAAATGAAACAAAGTTAAACAAAATCTTCACTGCATTATCAGACTCACGATCTAGAGATATATATATAGGTTGGACACTATCTTCCTAAAAACATATAAGGATTGTATTATTGCTCGTATAACAACGAATGATAAATAAATCAATAACGGAAAACACTTTCCCTACCACGTCGAGAAACTGCTACTATAATTAAATCCATAAAGCAGGAAATAAAGAAGACCAGAACATGTACAGACCAATTAGCCTTCTCCACGTTATAACAAAAGGAATAGAAAATTTGAAATTAAAAAGTGGCTTAGGAGCAATCAAGGCTGCTCACACGGTCACTAAGAGGGGCATTATGTTGACACATCAATTTAATGAGTATTATATTTATCTATGAGAGCATTTTTGTTGTAAATTGTGAGGTATGGCTGTTAAAATCTTGGTTGTTGTTACGAATGATGACAGATGTGAACAAGAGCATGTATTGTCTTTGTGTGATGATGTAAATAAGGTGTGGTTGTATTGTATGGTAAGTATGTGTCCATGAAGGGGCATTTGGTGACTTTTCTTATAATTGATTACATGCTACAGTATGATTATTTTTGATTAATTATTGATTACTATGAATGTATATATTTATTATGATTAATTAGTGTCATAATTTTATTGCTTGATTTTTGGATCCCTTTAATTTAGGTAGCCAGGGACTGCAGATGGAAAGTAGCTATTTAGATATAATCTGGTACAGAACAAATCTGTTTCTGAACTTAATGTTTCTGTGCATTGTCCCATCATAGATAGACTAAATTAAATACAACTATTTAGTGAATTATTGAGGCCACAATAATTCACTAGGTGTTGTAAAATATCAAAGTACTATTGCAAAAGCGAACAGTGACCTCAAACATGACCTGTCCTCCGCCTCTGTTCTTGCTGCCCTTGACTATCAGCTGCCTTTTCTTTTTCTTGGATGTTTCTGAAACTGCTAATACTACTACTACTATTACTATTACTATTACTACGACTAACACTGTCCCTGTGAGAGGGACAGAGGGGGGAGGTGAGTTTGGATTGGGTCAAGTTTGAGCGTGTTGAGGTTTTATTTAATCGATATGATCAATCCGGTACAAGGATAAAGGAACGTAATGATTTAGATTGACAATTGCAGTGGTTGGCGAAAGCAACCCCAACCTCAAAAGAGGGTGCCAATTCAGTAATTAAATGTTTTGTGAATTATCTAATATCCCGACATGGTTTCCCCAAAAAGATTAGGTCAAACAACGGCACCTATTTTAAGAAAACAGGTTAATCTTCTTCAGTCACAAGATCAGCACTTCTCAGGACCAGCAGCTTCCTAGGAAGGTGCAAAGACCATGAGACCAAAATGGAGGGGCACGGTCAAAGCAAATCCAGGACCAACACCCGATGCCTGACTGGAAGGAACCGAGAGGAGAGACAACACCTTGCCAGCGATGACGAGAGCAACTAAGGTTGCCAGCCAATGGGTCCACCGGGACTCCAGCAGCTGTGGAAAGAAGTGTCGGGAGTGCCGAAGCAGCGAGGAGGCCTGAAGCAAGCCGAGGGCCTGGACCAAAGCCCCACGCCCCATACTCTGCCCCAGCCTTTCCCAAAGCCCCCACAGCTCCAACTCTACCTGAGTTTTCCCCAATTTCGGCCAGCACGCACATGCCACTGAACAGTCTGCCCAATGGACTGAACCACACCCCAAAGAGAGACAGACTGTTTGAGTGGATCTCTTTCTTCACCAGGGCAGCCAAAAGCCCAACGAGGTGTCGGCAGGCCATCAGCCTGAGGCACCATCGAGCCATCTATCACTAATCGAACATGGACTCATACGAAATTCAGTTGTGTGTTCAAAATTAATTGGTAATTAACAATATTGGTAACTACATCCATTGCAAATGCCGGGAAAAATATTTTTGCAAATGTCTTACAGTCATAAGTCTATATACATTCATCTATTTATGTTCAATGATGTTCATGATCAAAGTATTTGTTATTCCTTTACTAAATCAAAGGGTAGGCCATTAATTGTGTTCTGTGAGATGGTTTTACTGCAGGCTGGTAACAGCGATCGCTCTGAAGGAGGGTCATAGACGGAATTTTTGCCTCGTATAAAAACATTGAGGTTTTTGCCTCTATCTGCGGTAGAGATTTAAGTTAGTGGTCTATATCAGAAATTGTTTTGGTCCAGGGTCTTAAGACCCTGGAAGGCGGGTATGTAGTAGAATTTCTGACCTTTTGACCTATATTTCTTGTCTTTTAAGAATGTCCGCTCATTTTCAATACTCTTGTATTTTGTGCCATTGAATGGACCAGTTGTGGGACAAAAGTGAATATTAAGTCGTGCCAACCTGTCTACAGAATGTGTTGACTGTCTAAAGGATTCGAGTTGTTATGAAACAGATAGGAAAAGCAAACAAGAAATTGACGCACTCGATAAGGAACGATGACGCACAACAGACATATGAAAAATGGCAGAAGACCGGAACTCGGGAGTGATTTTGGCTTGTGTGTGTCTTGTTGGCTCCGGAGTAACTTGTGGTTTGTCTGCACGGCCAACTCAATTCAACCTGCACTTCTGATAATGGGTAAATAAATTTGTTGTACTAAACTACTTTTGTTGCCTGCTTAAGCTTCGGACAATCCACTACATTTATGTTGTGTTACGGTGCGGATGTTCTCCCGAAATGTGTTTGTCATTCTTGTTTGGTGTGGTTTCACAGTGTGGCGCATATTTGTAACAGTGTTTAAGTTGTTTATGCGTCCACCCTCAGTGTGACCTGTATGGCTGTTGATCAAGTATGCCTTGCATTCACTTATGTGTGTGTAGAAGCCGCATATATCATGTGACAGGGGCCAGCACACTGTTTGTATGGAGGAAAAGCAGACGTGACGACAGGTTGTAGAGGACGCTAAAGGCAGTGCCTTTAAGGCACGCCCCCAATATTGTTGTCCGGGTGGAAATCGGGAGAAATTCGGGAGAATGGTTGCCCCGGGAGACTTTAGAGAGGGGCACTGAAAATCGGGAGGGTTGGCAAGTATGAGTATTAGCGTTGAATGCGGTGTTACAGCGGCACTGCCGCTGTATAATACCGGCAGGCCAGCTGTAATGTTAATATGATATTGCCTCAAGGGCCAAATGAGGCCCGCGGGCCAGAGTTTGACACCCATGCTTTATGGTAATGACCCCGTCAATAGGTTTGGTTCGTTCGTAAAGATCACAAACCTTCAGTCTTTTCATCAAATGTAATACATTCAACGATTTAGAACAGGGGTCTCAAACATGCGGCCCGCGGGCCAATTACGGCCCGCGAGACGTCATTGTGCGGCCCGCACCTTAATATGAAAGTTTAATGTTAGTGCGGCCCGCGAGTTTTATATGAATGGCGCTTGACAGCGCTGTGTGCGGAGCTAAAGCATTCTTGCCAACCCTCCCGATTTTCACCAGTCAACATTACTGAGGACATCAATATTAAGTCAACAATACTGAGGCAACAATATTGAGGGCAGGAGGTTTGGCGTCCACTTTTTCTCCATACTCACAATGTGCAAGTACAGTCACATGATACAAGCAGCTTCAACAGACACACGTAAGTGACTGCAATGCATACTTAGTCAACAGCCACACATGTTACACTGAGGGTGGCCGTATAAAAAAAACTTTATAAATGTTACAAATATGCACCACAATGTGAACCCACACCAAACAAGAATGACAACCACATTTTGGGAGAACATCCACACGTAACACAACATAAACACAACATAACAAATACCCAGAATCCCTTGTAGCCCTAACTCTTCTGGGCTACAAGGAGTCTACCAATCATGGTGTGGTATATGGCTCTCGAGGGCCGAACATTGACGTCACTTGCGTGATGCAAGCAGAGAAACATTTTGCTGCTTTTCCACGAGACCGCACGTGCTCTCGCTCTCTCTCTCCCTCCCTTGCTCGCTCTCTCTCTCTCGCTGTAAACTCCACAGCGAGCCCCCCAACCTCCCCCCGCCGCCTCCCGTTGGCTCCAGACAGAGACGATTTTTGTTATTTGGGTCCAAAATACCCCTGCGTTAGTGGAAAAGCGGCAAATGAGTGAAAGCGAGAGAAACGTTGCCATGGAGACGAGGGCAGTCACACCGTGACACCTGTCCGTCAGTAATAAAGTCCCCGAAAACCTGGACCAATTGAAACCGTTATTTGTTTTTTTTTATTGTTTAATTTGCATTGCCTCACACGATGAACACTACATATATTTTTATATGACACCATATAACACTCCGGGAGCCGTCACTTTTTTCCGGTACTTTCCACCGACCACCGTGTTGCTGTCGGGAGGACAAGCGGAACGACACACATTGCGGAAATAACATTATTCTGCGTGCGTCGGTTAAATACAAATATATTCCACAACCCCAAACATGTCTTTTTCAAAGCGTGCAGTGAAGAGAAAGGTTAGTGATGAGCAAAGACAATTCCAGGAAAAGTGGGAGATGCAATATTTCTTTGTTGAGCACAGGAACACTCCGACGTGTCTTATTTGCACAGAGAAAGTTGCCGTGCATAAAGAAATACAATTTAAAACGTCATTATACAACTAGACATGCTGAGGAGTATGCAAAATACCAGGGAGATGAGAGAGTGAACCGGGTTGCACATTATGTGTATGTGTATACATTGTTGCTGACTGGAGAAATCGAATTATTATTATTAGAATAGAATAGAAAGTACTTTATTGATCCCTGGGGGAAATTCAGCACCACAGTTCGCTCACAATAGACAAGAATAATAATAAATAATATAATATATATAATATATTATATATATAATATATAAATAATATAAATATATTCTACATATACTCTACATTTAAGTGCAGTCAAGGAACATATGCATTATACAGTCTGACGGCTGTCGGTATGAAGGACCTCCTGTGTCGTTGCGTGTTGCATTTTGGGAGTCTGAGCCTTCCACCAAACGTGCTCATTCTCCCCGCAAGGTCCGAGTGTAGTGGGTGGGAGGTGTTGTCTATAACGGCTAGAAGTTTTGCTAGAGTTCTCCTCTCTTGTTATTACTTATGACTGATTTATTTACTTAATTCTCATTTTGTTCATTTATATTTTGATTTTATTTTGTGTTGAAAATAAAAATAAAGACATTTAAAAATAATTTAAAAAATATATATTTTCTTGCGGCCCAGCCTCACCCAGACTCTGCATCCAGGGGCCCCCAGGCAAATTGAGTTTGAGACCCCTGATTTAGAACTAAGAAAAGACAACTAAAGAATCAACAGAAGAAAATTAATTCACAGTTCTAATCATAATTTTTTTTAACTCACTTTTTATGTCTCCCACTACGTTATTATTCTCTCCAACAGCGTCCCTTGTAATACATTATGCAAATGAGCCAATGATGTCATCTGTCAACTCTAAGCCACTATTGTGACAGTCAATAGCTGCTTTCCTTACTGAGGAGTTGGCAACACTGGGAGATGATGAGAGGTCATGAGAGATTGAGGACAGTGAGGAACATACTTGCCAACCCTCCCGTTTTTAGCGGGAGAATCCCGATATTCAGCGTCTCTCCCGACAACCTTCCGTCAGAGATTTTCTCCCGACAAACTCCCGGTATTCAGCCGGAGCTGGAGGCCACGCCCCCTCCAGCTCAATGCGGACCTGAGACTGAGTGGGGACAGCCTGTTCTCACGTCCGCTTTCCCACAATAAAACAGCTTGCCTGCCCAATGACGTCATAACATCTAGGGCTTTTAGAGAGTGGAGTGCACAACTGCGCACACAACAAGGAGAGGAAGCAGAAGAATGAGGAAATTACAGACATGGCGACGCCATCGACGAGCAAGATGAAGAAATACGCTTGCAAGTTGAACGGAGAAGTTAAACAGGACAATACTGCCATCTAATGGATAGCCACTGGAACACTGAAATTCAAGTATTTATTTTATATGTAAATAAAATAAATATATATATATATATATGTATATATATATATATATATATATATATATATATATATAGCTAGAATTCACTGAAAGTCAAGTATTTCATACATATATATACATATATATATATATATATATATATATATATATATATATATATATATATATATATATATATATATATAAATATATATATATATATATATATATATATATATATATATATATATATATATATGAAATGTATATGAAATACTCGAGTTGGTGAATTCTAGCTGTAAATAACCACGGCCCCAAACACGCCCCTCGCCCCCCGTCACATCCAGGTTGTCTGCCATCTTTGTTTAGCTACTGCCACTGGTAAAGTTACTAAACATGTCAGACCTTAGTCAATCTAAAATACTTTGTTACCATTCTCAACTTATTCATGACAAAGCCAGGAACAAAATCAGGATTTGTATCGGGGATGCCTATGAAAGATGGAGACCATTGAAAATGTTTTCATCTGACGCCAAACTTGCTAATTTCCTCCTTGATAGGTAAGTCAGGCATTAAGATTTTCTTATGACTTGTAACAAATGGAAATGGACATTTGGTATGTAAACTATATTGTCCAATACAGTTCATAATCTTGTCTAACAAAGCTAGTATGTTCCTTCAACTAATGCTTAATGTGATGGTGCTTAGCTCCTAGTGTAATGCTTAGTATGCTAGACTGGTCGATGACACATCGACATATAGGCTAACGGGGGAAATATATGCCCGTTAGCCTGTATGTCAATGTGTCATCCAACTGACAGGGCAAAATATATTTTTAACAAATAAAACCTATGTGGATGTGGGTAGTGTCAGTGCCTATTTCCTTCTCAATATGCTGATACGCTGAGGAAATTGGTTCCAACATTAGTCATCATGACAATGTGAAACGTATTGAGACAGTCAGATCACATGATAAAATCATTCCTCATTGGTGTTTGCATATTGTGGACTACATGTACCAAGTTATATGGCAATGTGAAACGTTTGAAACAGTAGCCTATAGACATACCTTGGTAAAATGTCTCCTCTTTAGTTTTGGGCGTACATTAGGCTGCTAAGCATGATCTACTTATTTTCACCAGTATAACGCTAGCAATAATGCTAGCGTTGGTTGTAGTTGGTTTTAGTCTGTTTTCTGAAAGTACTGACAATAACTACAGTATATAATTGCCATTTGTTGTGATATTGTAGGCATACATGACGTACTTCTTCCTGAAAATAGCCTCAATTCTGTGTAAAATGTGTTGGTTAGAGATTTGTTATTGACAAAACGCTTGTCTATTCAGCTAGCTCAGAGGCCTAGTAGTTAGAGTGTCCGCCCTGAGATTGGTAGGTTGTGAGTTCAAACCCCGGCCGAGTCACACCAAAGACTATAAAAATGGGACCCATTACCTCCCTGCTTGGCACTCAGCATTAAGGGTTGGAATTGGGGGTTAAATCACCAAAAATGATTCCCGGGCGCGGCCACCGCTGCTGCCCACTGCTCCCCTCACCTCCCAGGGGTGATCAAGGGTGATGGGTCAAATGCAGAGAATAATTTCACGACACCTAGTATGTGTGACAATCATTGGTACTTCAACTTCAATTAAGGTCCCAGCACCTCAACCCCTAGTAAGAGGCAGTGGAAGTTTGAAGTTCCTTGGAGTAGCCCAGTCCATCCAGCTGGATTCGGCTGCGTATCTGGCAACTGAGATCGGTAGGTTGTGAGTTCAAACCCCGGCCGGGTCATACCAAAGACTATAAAAATGGGACCCATTACCTCCCTGCTTGGCACTCAGCATCAAAGGTTGGAATTGGGGGTTAAATCACCAAAAATGATTCCCGGGTACTTTAACTTTAACTTAACTTTAACCTCAGTCAGAGAGAGAGGGAGGGGACTACAGAATTTTGACCGTGATTGCAGTACCATTTCTGGCCACATTATTACATATGGCTCCTTTAAAGTTTGATTCGACGTTAAAACAGGAAAAATCTGTGTTAAAAAAAAGGCCAAATATTGTTCAAATGTGTCATGTTACTAAAGTCTCTCATAGGCAGCCCAGTAACAGGCATATGCCTCAGTCTCATATATTTTGGTATTTCACTAATGTTAACTGTAAGCATGCTATTGTTTGCATGTTAACATAGAACTGTTAGCATGTTAGCTTTTTTTTGGCCCATTTTGCTCATATTTTTGGGCCAGTGTGCCAATTAGCATTTCAGTTTGGCTTTGGCTCTTCAGCATTCACACAAAATGTCTACCGAAATTGCATTTTCTAATTCTTTGAAAAACATCTTTATAGTGTACCGGAGGACAACAGGGTGACAAGAACTAAATCATCCAGACTAGAGATAAATTGTATTATTATGTTTATCTTACCTAAAAATAAATGTATTTATTCATTTAAAAAATTTAAAAAAAATACATTTTTGCTATATTTTGCTAAAAACATCAAAATTAATTGTATTTTTATTTGTATTTTTTCTGACTCCTTATTACATCCAGCCATAGAATTATACATTCAAATAAACATATTTGAAATAATTAATTTTAAATGATCATAATAATTCATTTAAAATGACCATATTTAATTATTAAAATAATTGCTTGTTTATCAACAACTTTAGCATTTTATTCATTACACTTTGAAACTCTCAGAAGCCAAGTTATGTTATATTTCTTAAGATTTATTTATGCAAGTTTGAAGTATCAATTATCTAAACACAGTTTTGTTTGCATATTTTCAGGATGTAGATATATATATACAGTGGGGCAAAAAAGTATTTAGTCAGCCACCCATTGACAGTCAATGGGTGGCTGACTAAATACTTTTTTGCCCCACTGTATATATATATATATATATATATATATATATATATATATATATATATATATATATATAATATTTTATATTTCAGGGGTCTTCTTCTACTGCGGTTTCATTGTGAAGTGTACATCCTGACGTTGCCTCTACAGAGCGAAGGAGGTACTGCATGAACGAGCACGAATGGGCCTGCTGGAGCCCTAAATCCCGAGGTTCCATTTAAGGTTTGTTTATGAAAAAGGTTCAAGCTTTGTGTTGGTATAGAGGCCATTAGTGCTTAGCTCAGCTAAAAACAAACCAGACAGAAGACATTTGAACAACCACATGTATAAATAACACCGCAGGTTACAGTCATATTTGGGTACTTAATGTTTCAAACAAAAAAAACTCCACTAACTTACTGGAACACCGTGCACACATAGTTGTGAAATATTACTCAGGATTGTCACATTGAGACATGAGTCTGACATAGCAGACATGAATGTCTGCTATGTCGACATAGCAGCTAAAAACACAATATATTTTGAGATATTACAACAGGAGTGAAGCTGTGTATGTGGTTATAGTCATACCAGAATATCTTAAAATGCCTGCTAAATATAGATAGAAGTGTGTCTCAATTGGATATTGATATCGGTCCATTATCAGCAAAAAAATTGGTATCGAATTATATCAGCTTACATAGAAAATGTCCGATACAAGCAGTCCTGCAGCGTGTTTACTTGTGTGTGATATCATGTGCAAAGCTGGACAGTTAACATCTAAATGTCCTCCAATAAACACACATGGTTGCACTTTTCTTCTATTTTAGTCAAGTCAATTACAAAAGGTAAAGGCTACAAGCAGCTACACAACAGCTAAGCACACAAGCTAGACATGCAAAATAATAATTGAACACTAACATCACAATTGTCAATATAAACATCCATCCATCCATTTTCTACCGCTTGTCCCTTTTTAAAAAATTATAGTTGTATATTACTTACATATATAAAGTCTCCGAAGCAGAAGAGCATTAGAAAGTATCTAGTAACAAACGTGTACGCATCATATACTGTGTCATGAGCTGAATTAAATGAATTATAGTGATCACTAAGTGTCACCAAAAACTATTACCAATCCACTTCAATTTATAAACAGCATAAATCCACGTTTAATAATATATAGGTTAGTCCTGTGAATCTCAAACAGTGGTTTGTGGGCTCCATCTAGTGGTACACCAAATAATCACTTGATTGAAGTACAGTGTTTTATTTTCCTATATTCTAAAACAGTGTTACTGTTCAAACTATGTGTAATGTTCCAGGGGCCAAAAATATGAAGTACAATTGTTAAATAAATCCTCTGCTTTGTTAATGAATACTTGGGCCTACTACGCTACTGTACTTTAATGTTGTCATTATGGTGGTACTTGTAGAGCCAAGTACTCCACGTACCGGCACCATGGTAAGTACCAATGATTGTCACACACATTTGGTGTGGTGAAATTAACCTCTGCATTTGACCCATCACCCTTGATCACCCCCTGGGAGGTGAGGGGAGCAGTGAGCAGCAGCGGTGGCCGCGGCCGGGAATCATTTTTGGTGATTTAACCCCCAATTCCAACCCTTGATGCTGAGTGTCAAGCAGGGAGGTAATGGGTCCCATTTTGTTCCAGCGGCCTAATTTCATGGTACTCCACGTACACCTTGATTCAACTATCAAGAGAGGGTTAGGTTTGGGGTTCGGGTTAACCCCCCGCAAGTCACTGAGGGTCCGCCCACATCATGTCTGACAGTCATTTCGGCAGTAGTAGTATGACCTTAAATGTTTAATTACATTGCTACAAGTCATCTATAATTGCCTATTAAGCAGAAAATTGATTCCAAGAGAAGCTATACCAGATCAGCCTAATAAAGCAGGTGAGAGGCACACTGACTTTTAGTAATCCAAATATGGATAATATGAAATATGTGCACCCCTAGTGGTATAGACAAGTCACTTCAATCTCCATGTAACAATATAATTAATCATATCCCTATCCATTTAACACTACATGTTTTCATGGACATTTGAATTCAACATTGTGTTATTTTACAGCCGTATTCCAAAATTGAATACATTCATTTTTGTCCTCAAAATTCTAAAGACAATGCCCCATAATGACAATGTGAAAAGGTTTTTAAAACATTTTTGCAAATCTATTAAAAGTAAGCGAAAAAAATCACTTGGAAATAAGTATCCACAGCATTTGCTCAGTCCTACAGCCTCAAGTCTTTTTGAATACGACACCACAAGTTTGGCACACCTATCTTTCCTCTTTGCAGCAACTCTCAAGCTCCATTAGGTTAGATTGTGAAGCATTGTTTTTTATTTAGGATGTCTCTGTACATGGCTGCATTTGTCTTTCCCTCTATCCTCACTAGTCTCCCAGTTCCTGTGCTAAAAACCATTCTTCACTGTAGGGATGGTATATGCCTGGTGATGAGTGGTGTCTGGTTTCCTCCAAACATGATGACTGGCGTTTACGCCAAACAGTTCAATCTTTGTCTCATCAGACCAGAGAATTATGTTTTCCATGGTCTGAGAGAGAGAGTCTTTTAGGTGCATCGGATTCTTGGTCGGCAGCACGGTGGTACAGGGGTTGGTACAGGGGTTGGTACATGTGCCTCACAATATGAAGGTCCTGGGTTTGATCCTGAGCTGGGGATCTTTCTGTGTGGAGTTTGCATGTTCTCCCCATGACTGTGTGGGTTCTCTCCGGGTACTCCGGCTTCCTCCCACCTCCAAAGACATGCACCTGCGGATAGGTTGATTGGCAACACTAAATTGGCCCTAGTGTGTGAATATGAGTGTGAATGTTGTCTGTCTATCTGTGTTGGCCCTGTGATGATGTGGCGACTTGTCCAGGGTGTACACCGCCTTCCGCCCGAATGCAGCTAAAATAAGCTCCAGCACACCCCGCGACCCCGAAATGGACAAGCGGTAGAAAATGGAGAATGGAGGGTTCTTGGTCACCTGCCTGACTAGACTAAGATGAAAATACAGAGACATCCTGGATGAAAAGTAATACTTCCCATCCAACCTGATGGAGCTTGGGAGGTGCAAAGATAGGTGTGCCAAGCTTGTGGCAATGTATTCAAAACAACTTGAGGCTATAATTGCTGCCAAAGGTGTATCAACTAAGTATTGAGCAAATACTGTAAATACTTATGTACATCCATCCATCTATTTCTACCGCTTGTCCATGTGATTTTATATTTTTTAATAAATTAGCAAAAATTACAATATAAATAGGGCAGCACGGTGAAACAGGGGTTAGTGCATGTGCCTCACAATACGAAGGTCCTGTGTAGTCCTGGGTTCAATCCCGGGCTCGGGATCTTTCTGTGTGGAGTTGGCATGTTCTCCCCGTGACTGCGTGGGTTCCCTCCGGGTACTCCGGCTTCCTCCCACCGCCAAAAACATGCACCCGGGGATAGGTTGATTGGCAACACTAAATTGGCCCTAGTGTGTGAATGTGACTGTGAATGTTGTCTGCCTATCTGTGTTGGCCCTGTGATGAGGTGGAGACTTGTCCAGGGTGTACCCCGCCTTCCGCCCGAGTGCAGCTGAGATAAGCTCCAGCACCCCCCGCGACCCCAAAAGGGACAAGCGGTAGGAAATGGATGGATGGACAATATAAATAAAAAATCACATTGTCATTATGGGGTATTGTGTGTAGAATTTTGAGGACAAAACATTGATTTATGGATTTATGGAATAAATCTGTAACGTAACAAAATGTGGAAAAAGTGAAGTGCTGTGAATACTTTCCTGATGCACTGTATATACAGTACAAGCATGTACAGCACTGTCCGTAATAATATCATATATTACTTTATTGGGTGTTTTAAACTACATTATATGGTAAAATTAGTTCATACTATATAGCTTTGAATAAATACAAGTTTAGGTATTCTTGTACACAATTACTGTAATTTGTTAAAGATGTACATTTTTGTTTTCAACACTAAAATGTAGACTTATTGCTATCAATATTCTTTATGTGTAAGAGTAAAGGGCGGGGGGCAAAGGTGGGCTCAGAGTGATGCAATGTCGTGTGACTCGGGGGAACATGCTTTATCAGTATCTAGCTTCAAACCCCACTGTGAAAGGCTGTGCACTACTAAACATGCTCGTTGTGGCTATTAACCCTGACTCCCTCATTTTGTTTAGAAGAGAAAAAAACAGCACAAATTATTTTATTAATTATTGTTTAGTAGGTTAAAGTTTTTTTTTAATGTATTGTGCACCTGAGTTAATGACGCTGATCAATATGAATGTGTTATTATTTAGTTTTTCTGCTTGTGTTTGTTTGATATCGTCATTACTGCCTCAAGTGGTGGAAAAGTGTATTCCAACTAAGTACCGCTGCTGCCCATATTTTTAGGGGACACTTGAGGCCCAAAAGTGGGTCCAACGTTAAGAAACACTGCACTAGATTGTTGTATCGGGACGCCCCTAGTCACGAGCAAAAGGGTGACATAATAAATAATTACATGTGGAACTTTAGTTTTATTTTAGATAAATTAATTAGCAAAACAATTCATTTTCCCCCCTCCTTTTCCAAAATCTAAAGGCACATATCATTTAGGCGCTGCGTAACGTTTTTCTATCAACTTCTCCTCCAAACACCTGATCAAGACGGGGTCCACTTTGGGGTCAAATTTGTTGGCAAACCAGTGGCCATAATTGAGGAGCCAGCGGAGTTCTGCAGCCCCGTAGATGCAAACGCTCCGCTTGTGCGTACCTGTGCAAGGTGGATACACGTTTCCTTCCAGATAGTTCCATTTGACAAGTCGCGTTTTACTCTTCAAGTCCGTAACGTCTGGTTGGGATCTAGAAATGTGTCCTGGCACCCCTGGGAGCCTGACAAGAGTGGCCCAGAAGTGTTCATCTGGAGAGTATGTGTCTGCTGACCAGGCCAGAAAGTCTTTGGCTACTTGGTTGCTGCTGATGTAGTTGACAAAACTCCGCGACAGCACAAAATAAGCACTTCCGGTGAACATCACGAGGGCATGAGGAGGCATGTCTTTTGTCATTGTGGTTTTCACAGGAATACGGTGGTACTCGTAAGGCACGTTCTTCAGCTCATGCTTAAAACTGAAGCGCTGCTTCTTCAGCTCGCTGGGTTCACTGGACTCCAGCATGTTACGGCCGTTCAGCCGCCTCAGCTCCACCACCAGTTCGTAGTTGGACTTGAGAGGAAAGTCCTGACCACAGAGGTTGATCACATACTCCCATTTGATCTGGGACCTTAGCAGGTCAGAGAGGCAGTTGAGATCCGCGTTGAGTCGACTAATATGAGCGTATTGGACTGACTCCAGTTTTGAAGCAATAAATACGTTAGGCAGACAGCGAGCAAGGTTCTTCATGGCCTTAATAAACGCCGGAGAGGACTTTTGGTCATAGTGGACACAGTAGATGTTTTGAGGCGCGTAGATGGCGTGAAGAATACATTCCACCATGGGTGCGTTTTGGTGCACCACCAAGGAGTAAGCCAGTGGAAAGTTGCGCTCGACCCCTGACACCGGAATGTCGTCATAACGCCTCCTTGTGATAAAGGTTTGACAGTCCGAAGTTAGACTCACGGTGCTATCATCGTCCACGTCAATGATGGCTTTGTGTTTCATCTCCAGAGCTTTGCCTATTTCCACAGGGTCAAGCTCGTAGATAGCAGTGCAGTTAACGTCCAACCCCTGGCTGTGAACTCCCGAAAGGCCCACGTAGATGCTGTCCCTCACCGTCACTTTGATGTACACCAGCTTGAGCAAGCAAACTGCCACCAGAGACACAGAAAATAGGAAACACCAGCGTCTCAATCTATGTACGGAGCATCCATATCGTATTTTCATTCTAGAAAAGAAACACACAAATATAAGCAGTTGGCTCGAATGGACGAAGAAGGATATTCCAAAAAACTACAAAGATTGACTTGCTACAAGTCGTAATATGTTTGCCTACAGTAGGCGTGTCTAAAGAGCGGCCCAGGGGCCATTTGCGGCATATATATATAAATACACATATATAAATACCGGTACATACGTATATACTTATATACAAACATATACATACTGTTTATATACATTTATACATACTGTTATACATATATATACACACAAACAAAAACATTAGCATAAAAGATCAAACAGGTTAATATTAACCAGAAAAAATTGTAAAGTTGACTCTAATAACACACAGCTGCCTACAGGCTTTATCTTTTGTCATTGCTCCAAAAAAGGTTTGTAAATCAAAATCAATGTTGTCAATAATTACTGACCCATTCAAGGCTCCAATTACTTCACACCAAGTTCTCCACTTTGAAATATTGCATATTTTGTGTGTTTGCCATAAAAAAACCAAGTTTTCTTTGACAAAATGTGCATGAGACAAACAAATAAATAAAAATAAAAAACATTTTTAAAAAAACTACTTATAATTGGCCAATAGATCTAAAGTTGATTTGGAGACTAAAGTGTTGGGAGTTTAAAAAAAATAAAAAATTGTATGACTTGTCTGATTTTTTTTTTAAGCAGTCATTGGTAAAAAAAAAAGGAACTAAAATCAATGGTTTTATGAATTATTGACCTGATAAAAATGCTTATTTTGTGTTTTTGCCATACAAAACAGGGTTGTCTTTGACAAAAAGGACATAAAATATATGTTACTTTAAATCGACAGACAGACCTGAAGATGATCAAGTAATTTACTGTAAGCGTTGAATACAAAAAATAAAATAAGTATATGACTTATATTTAACATTATTATGACATGAGGGGAGCCTTAAGGGCTAAAAAATAATCTATATATTGTATTGGTTTTGATAATGAAAAAAATTCAAAATGGCCCCCGCATACTTTGTTTTTCAGTGTGCGGCCCTCAGTGTAAAAAGTTAGGACACTTCTGATCTAAAGGTTGGTGGAAAAATAAAAGTAGGCATGCACAAAAAAAAAAATCCCAATTTGGAGATTTCTAAGTGATGAGGCTAGAAAGTGTGGCGTAGTAAACACAATGCATTGTGGGTCTTGAGGTCCTCTGAATAACTTATTTACAAGACTGAATGTAAGACTCTGTCTTACAGTTTTGTTCTTTTCTTTACCAAGTTCAAAACATGGCGTAAACGTGCGGCATCTTAGTGCCACAATCGTCATGATTAGAGATGTCCGATAATATCGGCCTGACGATATTATCGGCCGATAAATGCTTTAAAATGTAATATCAGAAATTATCGGTATCATTTTTTTTTTTTTATCGATTTCGGGGTTTTTTAATTTTATTTTTATTTTTATTAAATCAACATAGAAAACACAAGATACACTTACAATTAGTACACTAACACAAAAAACCTCCCTCCCCCATTTACACTCATTCACACTCATTCACACAAAAGGGTTGTTTCTTTCTGTTATTAATATTCTGGTTCCTACATTATATATCAATATATATATCAATACAGTCTGCAAGGGATACAGTCTGTAAGCACACATGATTGTGTGTGCTGCTGGTCCACTAATAGTACTAACCTTTAAAGGCCTACTGAAATGATTTTTTTAAATTTAATCGGGGATAGCAGATCCATTCTATGTGTCATACTTGATCATTTCGCGATATTGCCATATTTTTGCTGAAAGGATTTAGTATAGAACAACGACGATAAAGTTCGCAACTTTTGGTCTTTGATAAAAAAAAAGCCCTGCCCCTACCGGAAGTAGCGTGACGTAGTCGGTTGTTCGCTTCCTCATATTTTCCTATTGTTTTCAACGCAGCTAGAGCGATTCGGACCGAGAAAGCGACGATTACCCCATTAATTTGATCGAGGATGAAAGATTCGTGGATGAGGAACGCTAGAGTGACGGACTAGAATGCAGTGCAAACATATCTTTTTTCGCTCTGACCGTAACTTAGGTACAAGCTGGCTCATTGGATTCCACACTCTCTCCTTTTTCTATTGTGGCTCACGGATTTGTATTTTAAACCACCTCGGATACTATATCCTCTTGAAAATGAGAGTCGAGAACGCGAAATGGACATTCACAGTGACTTTTATCTCCACGACAATACATCGGCGAAGCTCTGTAGCTACAGACCTAACGTGATAGCATCTGGCTCAAATGCAGATAGAAACTAAATAAATAAATCCCTGACTGGAAGGATAGACAGAAGATCAACAATACTATTAAACCTTGTACATGTAACTACACGGTTAATAATTCTCAGCCTGGCAAAGCTTAACAATGCTGTTGCTAACGACGCTGAAGCTAACTTAGCAACTTAGCAACCGGACCTCACAGAGCTATGATAAAATATTAGCGCTCCACCTACGCCAGCCAGCCCTCATCTGCTCATCAACACCCGTGCTCACCTGTGTTCCAGCGATCGACGGTGCGACGAAGGACTTCACCCGATCACAGATGCGGTCGGCGAGACGGAGGAAGTTAAGGTGAGTTCGGCGGCTAACGCGTCTGCTATCCATCTCTGTCTTCCTGGTTGTGTTGCTGCAGTCCGCTGCTAATACACCGATCCCACCTACAACTTTTTTCTTTGCAGTCTCCATTGTTCATTAAACAAATTGCAAAAGATTCACCAACACAGATGTCTAGAATACTGTGGAATTATGAAATGAAAACAGAGCTTTTTTGTATTGGATTCAATGGGTCCGAATACTTCCGTTTCAACCGTTAACGTCACGCGCATACGTCATCATACATAGACGTTTTCAACCGGAAGTTTAGCGGGAAATTTAAAATTGCACTTTATAAGTTAACCCGGCCGTACTGGCATGTGTTGCAATGTTAAGATTTCATCATTGATACATAAACTATCAGACTGCGTGGTCGGTAGTAGTGGGTTTCAGTAGGCCTTTAACAGTTAATTTTACTCATTTTCGTTAATTACTAGTTTCTATGTAACTGTTTTTGTATTGTTTTACTTTCTTTTTTATTCAAGAAAATGTTTTAATTTTTATTTTTATTTTTAAAAAGGACCTTATCTTCACCACACCTGGTTGTCCAAATTAGGCATAATAATGTGTTAATTCCACGACTGTATATATCGGTATCGGTTGATATCGGTATCTGTAATTAAGAGTTGGACAATATCGGAATATCGGATATCGGCAAAAAGCCATTATCGGACATCCCTAGTCATGATTGCTTCAGGAAAAAAAAAAAGATTTGGTGAGAATTTTCTCATTTCCAGTGTGAAAGCAAACCCGAGAAACTAAAAAAGGCCAAGTTTACAATGCACAACAAATAGGATTTTTTTGCCCTCAAGTGACACAGATCTGATGTTTTTCGCCAGTCTAAACGCTCCAAAGTGCTTTAAATCTGATCTTTTGGCATCAGATTAAGAGGCGGCCTAAATCCGATTGGAACCTGATCTTTTCAAATGTGACTTCAGTCTAAACGCAATGTGACCTGAATGTGACATAAATCTGATTTTTTTTGTCAGCTTTAAGCGTGCTACATCACTCGTGTGCACTGCGAGAGATGCAGTCGCCAGCAGAAATGGATATTTCATCACAACATCCGGTTTCGATTTCTGTTTAAGACGACCACATTTTCAGTGCATCACTTGTCAATAGTGCGCAAATAATAGGCAATATTAATGCATATTTTAAATCCAAAGAAATAGCGATTGTTAAAAGACCGGAATTTACACTGTGGCGTATTTGCTTGCATGTGAGTGGCAAAATAAATCTCCCATATTTCCACGCTGATGTTTGGGTCTCTTCTTTTTAACAGCCATAAAAACATTACGACCCTCCCAAATATATTACACTAAATACATCTATTCATACTTTATATTACTTTCATTTACTTTCACGTAAAAAAACACTCATTTTTAAGGTGTTGCGACTTTTATTTTATTTTGTAGTCGTAGCAACTTCCTCCCGGTCAACTTCCTCTGTTTTTACTTTATGGAAGTGCGTATGCAAGGGACGCCACATTGAGGCCTTAATGTGGCCTCAACACTGGAGTCTGCTAAAATCCCATTTTATTTGCAGTGTAAACAGTCAGCTAGAAAAAATCAGATGTCAAAATTTTTTTGAAGAATCGATTTTTAAAAAGAACATTTATAAGTTATCTCTGCGCTTACTTGCTACGCGTATACATCATACGTCAGCAGCTAAGAAGCTTTCATTGACCTGTAACCTGTTTTGGAAAGGTTTTATTCTTATTTACTGGTATTTAGAATGTGAATCTTACAACAACTCACAATTTGATTCGGATTCCGCTTGTAATATGACAATATATATACAGTACATATAATATAAATAGTGTGCTGGCCCAACTTACCTTGTAAGTTGTCGTGGAGGACTCCTACAACAATACCGCTGGACAATGAAACAGAAATAATAGTAATAGTAAGTAATAATGGTCATGTTTTTGTTTTGAACATACCTAATGAGTTCAAGGAGCTGTTTATAACTTTTACGTGGATACTTTTAGGGTGCTAACTTTCCAAAGTGTTTTAAGCTTTATATCCCGCTCTCTTAGAGGTTTTACTACATAATGACATAACTTACGCCTGTGGGTAACTTACAAATTCCTCTGGCGGAAGAACAATTTTTTTATTAAATATAATTAGTAATTGTGAGCAACATAAACACTTTATAAATACATGTGTTCTGTTACACTACTAATGGTAACATACAGTAAGCTAACCGGTGGTGTTTGTTATAATTTTTGGTTGAAAAAATTTAACTTTGAGCAAGGTGCAAACAGTCCCTTCAATAAACATCACATTACTTCTACACAATTCAACTTGTTTGAGAAGAAGTAGGAAGAAACTGAGCCTATTTAAACCTAAATATTTAAAAACATGCGTTTAACATGTTGACACTTACATTTATTTACGTTTTGTCATTAAAGGTTTGTTCACTTCCTGTGTTCACATGTCATCATTTTCTAATAGAGAAAGGAAACAAAGAAAGGGAAAATACGAGTGAATACACTTACAGGATATAGCTTCTGCAGTGATAAATGAATAAAAGAATATGTAATACAAATAAAAACGATTAAATAAATCATTATAAGATCATTAATTATGATAAGAAAAAACAAACAAATTATTATTGAAAAAACAAAAAATTTGTTAAATAAGATTAAGTAGAAAAAATACAGTAATAGGAGTTAGTAAACTGCAAGATACCGCTTATGCAGTCACAAATGAAAAAATATTAAAATAAAAATGTAAGACGAATAAAAAAGATTGAAAAAATAATATTTTTAGATCAATAAAAATAACAATAAACAGAAATAATTTTCCATTGAACAAAAAAACCTGCGATTAGGTGGCGACTTGTCCAGGGAGTACCCCGCCTTCCGCCCGATTGTAGCTGAGATAGGCGGTAGGAAATGGATGGATGTTTTCTGTCATATATTTTATTCCAGTATCATTCATATTAAATCCTATTTGTTTATTTTTTATGAAAATGTAATTCTGTTTAATCTTACTTATATATATATATATATATATATATATATATATATATATATATATATATATATATATATATATATATATATATATATATATATATAAATGCTGGTTGTACATTTACCAATATACCGCATTGCTAAATATTAATGATTAGAATATACTTGTTAAAAAGAAAAAATAAGTAAAAGTATTAGGACACACGAATTTTGATATGATCGGAAAAAAATATTTAGTTTAATGGTCAGTGAGTTTTGGTTATGAATTTTCTCATAATGAATAGAAATTGAAAAATAAAATACGATTGGTTCATTTGAATTTCATTTTAAAACACCAAACATTTCAAAACAAAACGTACACTGACCTTTAATTAATGAAGTCAAAATGTAAACTTCGTGGTTGATAATTCAATCAGCGTTGCTTCAAAGGCCAGCGTGATGACTTCAAGTGCCAGGACGAGCATTATGTTTAACATTACGCAGGTACAGTAAGTGGTGAGGCGCACGTTTGAGTTACCTTCAAATATGCCTGTTGGTGTGACGGCACAGTCGGAGGCGAAGCAGCGGAAAAAGTTCCATGTGTGAAGAAAGTTTGGACAGAACAGGGCGTCTGTGTGACGTTCAGGTGCAGACTGGGGGAGGGAAGAGGGAAGAAGTCATGGCGTCAGTCCGCCCACTTGGCCGACACACACTATCATTCACCAGCACCCTCCTTTCAATCATTAACTGTGCTATAGCAAGGCTCCTATTATCTATTTATTATTTATACAACTTATCTTAGTGACCACACATACTACACTGTGCAGGACTACACAACACTGGCTAGACCTGCAAACTCTAGATGCATACAATCCTACATTTATTCATATAAATGGGTTTTAATGTTTATTATCCTGCTGTAGTGCCATTTTTGGCCAAAAGCTTACATTGGAATACAAAATATATATATAATAATTATTTACGTACTTACTTATTGTACATTACTGTATTACTCCTTTATTCACTGTTCTGTTACAAAAAACAAAGAAATGGGATAACACTACATCCATCCATCCATTTTCTACCGCTTATTCCCTTCGGGGTCGCGGGGGGCGCTGGAGCCTATCTCAGCTACACTCAGGCGGAAGGCGGGGTACACCCTGGACAAGTCGCCACCTCATCGCAGGGCCAACACAGATAGACAGACAACACTCACACTCACATTCACACACTAGGGCCAATTTAGTGTTGCCTATCAACCTATCCCCAGGTGCATGTCTTTGGAGGTGGGAGGAAGCCGGAGTACCCGGAGGGAACCCACGCAGTCACGGGGAGAACATGCAAACTCCACACAGAAAGATCCCGAGGCCGGGATTGAACTCACGACTACTCAGGACCTTCGTATTGTGAGGCAGATGCACTAACCCCTCTTCCACCGTGCTGCCCCGTGCTGGATAACACTACAATGATATGAAAAGGGGTAGGAATAAATAAGCTCTGCTTCTTCCTATTCCTTTTGTGTAATGAAACAAATGGAAATATGCGATGTAATTGTAATGTATGCATGTTCGAAATAAACTGAAACAAACTAAACTAACTAAAATACTTAACTAAAAACACCAGAAGCCTCTTTGTTATGAACTAATATTTGTTTGGACTTCAGAAATATTGGCAAACATCATAACGGCCATTGTGTGAATGTTACGCAATTTTAACATGAAACAAAAAAATGAAAAATACATTTTTTCCATCAAAAAACACACAATAGAACGCACCGCACATAACTACATTAGTTTTGGTAAGTAATTTTATAACACATTTACCTTGGAGTGTGGACTTCTACAGTATCTCCTTTGAGCTGCTTCTTCGCCATCAGAAGCTTCTCAATATTTTCATGGGTAAATGTCCCATTCTGCTTCAGTATGGTCCAGACGAGCAATGCTACGCTCCAACTGCTACTTGGTCGGTCATGTTCTTGATTATTAATTTCCTTTAATTCATCCACTTCTTCTTCTCAGCACTGTCCTTAAAACTCACTTTCTTCCTTCCCAGTGTTGGAATAACAAAATTATGTCCAGCTCCAGCTATAAGCGGATGCTAGCAAGTAAGACCACATTTTTGGTTGGATCTTACAGGGTTCACTGTGGAATTCGCCACGCCAACTAGCAATGGGGAAGCTCGTAGCCCAAGATTTTGCTTGCAACCGAAAGCGCAACAATTAGACGAGAGACAGCTCATATTCAAAAACTTTCAAAATTGTAGTGAATACATTTTATGAGATCTTAAGAACATTTTAGACATTTTAAAGCCTAAAATTCATAATGTTGTTGTGGAGGGAAGTGAGTCAGTGCGTCTGCAGGAGCAAAGGTCAACGACTCTGGCAATGGTGTTGAGGGCGGAGCACCATCAGCTAGGGGCGGGGCATGTGCGGGACGGAGAAACACAGCTGGCAGGTGATTAGATGGCACAGGTGGTAAGTGTTAGTCTAATCATCTGTTGTCTTTAACAGTGAGCGACCAGCGGAGGGGAAGGGAGATGAGACTGGAGAAAAGCGACACGCAAGAAGTGTATGGAAAAGCTGCATGGGAAAAATAAAAACTCTGGTAAAACGACACGCCTGGCTCTGTGACGTGATATCTGTGGAACGGGTAGGGATCGACATCCACAGTTGTTTTTTAGACTTTATAAGACTGAGCGGATACCCTGCTCTGGTGTTGAACTTTACGACCTCAGATTGTGTTATCTTAATTAGCAAGCCACAGGAAAAGCAACCAAAACCAACACAGGTAATTAACTGAACAGAAGTTTTATTGAACTACTTCAGTGTACTGGTATTTACATAGTAGGTTTCACATTTCTACACAAGGTACATTTTGAATTGAGTGCATGATATATATAATCAGATAAAATGTGAAGTAAAATAACTAAATAACTCCGAAAAAGGATATCAAATGAACATTCCAACAAATTTTTCAATTAGTTTCAGACACCTAAAATCAAACTTGAGGATGATGGCGAGACCGTCATTAGAACTGCGGAAAGTCCTTCTGTAACAGCCTCTTCCAGTAGCTGTCTATTATAGCATTTGGTATCAGCTCTTCATCCGCCACCAAATAAACTGTCCTGATTGCCATTAGAGGATTCAGACCTGGCACTGAAAAACATGAAACATATTTCATACCAATATTTTACAGAAACAGACGATGGCTTTGAAAGTAACTGTCAACACTTGGTGTTTAGAGAACCTCCAGTTGGAAGACGTGGAATTAATAATTCACATACTGAAACCAAGACTTCACTGGCTGCTTGTCTGTTCTTACTACATTGAGTTGATCTAAAGGAAGTGCCAGACAGGAAATGTGCAGAGCGGCCACAGTCAAATATGCCAGCAGATAGGGAGAACAGACCTGGGGTTAGTGTTTCCTGATTAAAACCATGACTGTTATGTTGGACATCCGTCTCTGATGTACTTTCTTCAGTCAACTTTTTGAATAAGTAAGACAAGGTTTTGTTTTGGAACATCACCTAGCAAAAGAAAGAAATAAGAGAAACACCTATTAACACCAATAATTTGTAAATAAATAATATAGCAGGGGTGTAATAATCATGGTTTAATACGTACCTAGATTTTAATGTCATGGTTTGGTTCATTTTTGGTACAGTAAAGGAACAGAATGCCAAGCATGAAACTGAGGAGTTTTGTGTAAACAGCTTCTATGATCAAGTTTCAGTACGCTGATTTATTAATAGAACAAAATAAATGTTCAATGCTAGCAGATCTTTAAAATGCGATCCACCAAATGTCAACACTGACTTAAAAGGCCCTGAATATGCAACGTTTCTTACCTATTGGTACCTGTTTTTGTGTATTTAGGATCTGCATCAGTCCCAAAAATTTTAAATCAAACCCTGGAGGCATGGTGGAGATATCTATAAAACAATCTTGTCTTCTGTCATACTTTCTCAAAACATGCCGTTTGGAATTTGCCCAATTTGAGACATGCACCTGGGGATAGGTCATACTTGCCAACCTGAGACCTCCGATATCGAGAGGTGTGTGTGGAGGGGGGCGTGGTTGGTGGGGAGGGGGGGGGGGGGGGGGGAGAGTATATTTACAGCTAGAATTCACCAACTCAAGTATTTCATATATATATATAAATATATATATATATATGTATAAAATACTTGACTTTCAGTGAATTATATATATATATATTTATTTTATTATACATATAAATAAAATAAATACTTGAATTTCAGTGTTCCGGAGGCTATCCAGTAGATGGCAGCATTGTCCTGTTTAACTTCTCCGTTCATGAATGAGTATATCATTTCGGCCACCGTGTTCAATGGAGAAGTCTGTTCTACAAAATGTACAGGCAACATACATACCCCTTCCCCTTCGAACTGTCCTGGATGAACTGAAATTCTTGTTTCCATTCGTTTTGGAACTTGCAAGTGTATTTCTTCATCTTGCTCGTCGACGGCGTCGCCATGTCTGTAACTTCCTCGTTCTTCTGCTTCGTCTCCTTGTTGTGTGCGCAGTTGTGCACTCTACTCTCTAAAAGCCGTAGATGTTATGACGTCATTGGGCAGGCAAGCTGTTTATATTGTGGGAAAGCGGACGTGAGAACAGGCTGTCCCCACTCAGGTCCGCATTGAGCTGGAGGGGGCGTGGCCTCCAGCTCCGGCTGAATACCGGGAGTTTGTCGGGAGAAAATTTCTGCCGGGAGGTTATCGGAAGAGGCGCTGAATACCGGGAGTCTCCCGCTAAAAACGGGAGGGTTGGCAAGTATGGGATAGGTTGATTGGCAACACTAAATGGGCCCTAGTGTGTGAATGTGAGTGTGAATGTTGTCTGTCTATCTGTGTTGGCCCTGCGATGAGGTGGCGACTTGTCCAGGGTGTACCCCGCCTTCCGCCCGATTGTAGCTGAGATAGGCTCCACCGCCCCCCGCGACCTCGAAGGGGATAAGCGGTAGAAAATGGATGGATGAATGGAGACGTTTTTCCAATTGTGACATCAGAGGATATCTTCATATATGGTATAAATTTACTTAAAGTACTTTGCGCAGGTCCGCCATTGTAGTCCGCGCTGTAGTCAATAAGTTCCTTCTTTTACGCTATCTGGTTGTGGGCCAGACTGGCTCAAACATGCACATGCATCTTTTGTTGTTACCATTTCTAACATAATGTAGCGTATTGTTTGAACTTGTATCTGTCTGTAGAGACTATATACAGTAGAAGTGCTAAAAACTACAACATGGCTGAAGAGACACGGTCGAAGTGGAGCCACGTAAATAAGACCGCCCACAAAACGGCATATTCTGAAGAGACATTGAGAAAGCGACTTGAAAACAGTCTGTAAAACATAATCTTTGCAAAATTAACACCATTACATGTTACGCAGACCACAAGGAAGTGTTAGATGTAAAACAAATCATAATATGACCCCTTTAAGCAGGTACTTTTGAGTCAAACCTAAAGGTGTTTAAAACCTTTACATGGATGCTGAGTGGGCGCTAACTTTCCAATGTGTTTTAAGTATTAAATCCTGCCCTCATACTTTTTTATTAGTCCGTAACAAGGTAAACTACACTCATATGTAACACATGCATTAGCTTTGTGTGTTGTTAGCTAATGATAGAAATTTGGCTAGCTAATATTAGCTATCACTACTGTACAACAACTACTGTACATGATTGCAAATTGTTAGTTGTTTCTCTTGAAATGCTTTTGTGTTTGTGCATATGCTTCCTGTGTCTCGACAAGACAGCAGTGAATGACAACCCTGAACGCCACACAAATTCCTTCGGCCAGTGAGCAATTTTTATTCAATATAAATAGCAATTTTGAAAAATATAGACATTTTAAAAATGTTATGTTAAACCACTAATGGTGTTCTTCTTGTGTTGTTTTGGTTTAAAGCATTTTATTTGGAGCAAGTTGCAAACAGCCCCTTTAATGTGTCCAGAGCATACTTGCCAACCCTCCCGGTTTTACCGGGAAACTCCCGGAATTCAGCGCCTCTCCCGATAACCTCCCGGAAGAAATGTTCTCCCGATAAACTCCCGGAATTCAGCCGGAGCTGGAGGCCGCGCCCCCTCCAGCTCAATGTGGACCTGAGTGGGGACAGCGGCGACAGTCTGTTTTCACGTCCGCTTTCCCACGATATAAACAGCGTGCCTGCCCAATCACGTTATAACTGTAAAATGATCGAGGGCGAGTTCTTGGTTTCTTATGTGGGTTTATTGTTAGGCAGTTTCATTAACGTCCTCCCAGCGCGGTAACAACACACAACAACAGCAGTCACGTTTTCGTCTACCGTAAAGCAGTTCGTCTGCCGTAAACAGCAATGTTGTGACACTCTTAAACAGGACAATACTGCCATCTACTGGATAGCCTCCGGAACACTGAAATTCAAGTATTTCTTTTATTTATATGTATAATAAAATAAATAATACATACATATATATATATATATATATATATATATATATATATATATATATATAGCTAGAATTCACTGAAAGTCAAGTATTTCATACATATATATATATGAAATACTGGAGTTGGTGAATTCTAGCTGTAAATATACTCCTCCCCTCTTAACCACGCCCCCCGCCCCCAACCACACTCCCTAACATGTCACCGTTGGATATTGCATGAAACGGTGCCATGTAGGACTCACGGGATTCGGTCAGTGACAAAAAAAAGTCACCGGATTCCGCACCCATACCTACACGTGCTTGAACAGGAAGGAGGCAGGTGGAATGGTAAAGATGCAAGGAGTTGAGGTCATTCCACATCTCTACCATAAAAGCCCTGTTCACTGCTTTCTTTTTCCGCACACATCTTCAAATAGAAAGGCTAAGTGTTCCCAAACAGGAGCCTTTAACAATGCAAGTCTTCTCTTTGGTGCCATCATTAGCCATGACTATCTCTAACCAAAGGCTGGGCTGCATTGTATTTATCCATCTCTCACTCAATGTGTATTGCGTGAGAAATTACTAAATTGAAAGTGGCAGACCAAAAACAATGTATTATTACACCCCTATAATAAGAACACAGCAGATAAAAGAGTACATTACAAATACAAACAACAAGAACAACAAAAGGACTTAAAGGTGAACTCTGCTTTTAGAATTTTGCCTGTCATTCACAATCCCTGTGTAAGACAAGAACATGTGTTTTTATTTTGTATGCATTCTAAGTCATTCTGAGGCTAACAATGCAGCTGGGAGTACTTTATTGCGCCCAAAATGCCCTCTAAAAAAACATCCGAAAACCGCCAACAATACGCCATTTATATCTTGTGACCTGAATGTTATCCAAGTATTAGTAATGCTGTTATTATAAGTGCTAACGCAGACTAACTACTTATAGTGTCTTCGTGATCAAAGAGAGCAACTAGTTTATGCAGCTTGTGTTGACAAATTGAGCCGGTAAGTTGCTGCTGCATCACCTCTGAGCTGGTAAAAGTGAATTCTAGATTATAAGAAGGTTGTAGCCATAAACCGGGAAGTTGGTCAACGTTGACATTCAACTTATACACGGTATTGGCGAGAAAGACCCAAAAAGTCACTCATTTGCGGCACCTTATTTTTAACAGGATATAGATGGGAAGATATGAACATCCCATCAGTCGGCATCCCAGTGAAAGCAGACATTGTTCAGTAAGTGTATGTTTTAGTAGTAGTTCATCTTGTTCAGCACTGAGGAATATTTCTGCATGTGCTTAGTGTTTCACTAAAGCTGAATCTGTTTAGCAGAAAGCTTCTAAAACTTCATATATTTAGGCTCAAAAACATACGTTTTTGAATCATCATTTTCCAAAGTAGTCTTTGTTGATGAAGTCTGCCATGATTAGTTTTAGGTGTTGTTGTTGTTGAAGGGAAACGCAAACGTTCTGATGCGTCTGTGAATGAATGTGCCTGTTACTAAATTACATATATACTTACAGCGTGTATATAAAACGTTAATGTAGGTTTTTTAGAGCCCTTTATAGGCAGAATAGAGCGACTCCAATTGGCTCCACTGTTAGCTGACTTTTGCTAACATGTATTTATGAGTTAGAATGCATAAAAAAAGAAAAACATACGGTATATGCTTGTCTCACATAAAGGTTGTGAATGATAGGCTAAATTCCAAAAGAAAGTGTGAATTTCATGGCTGGCTTCCAGCGTGGACACTCCGTGGTAACATACAACCGCCAGACAATTCTGGATGTGGATAGATCGGGCCGTTTTGGACCGAAAGATGGAACTCCTCGCTAGCATCGGAATTCTACGCCGGCTACATCCAGCGGCCTGTGAAGCAGCGGAGTCTAGTACCAGCGGGGGACCGTCGATGGAGGAGACGTAAGCGGTGTGATCGGAAGCAGAAGCGGGGATGCCGAGCGGGGCTAACAACAAAGCTAAAGGCTAATCCTCACAGAACACCGCTTCCTTCCATCCTGCTTTCAAATGTCCGCTCCCTGGAGAACAAACTGGACTACCTTAAGCTGGATTTAATTGCAAGACGCGAGATGAGAGACTCCTGCGCCATATTTCTCACAGAAACGTGGCTGAAACCATCCGTTCCGGACGAGGCAGTTAGCATCGAGGGGCTAACTATGTTTCGGTCGGACAGGAGCAGAACTCTCACTGGTAAATCCCGAGGCGGTGGTGTTAGTATATACATCAATAACAACTGGTGCAATAATGGGAAGATAGTATCGTGTCACTGCTCTCCCGATGTAGTAATATTAACTATAAAATGCAGGCCATTTTATTTACCCCGGGAATTCAGTGCTATGATCTTCACAGCAGTGTACATTCCTCCCAGTGCTAACACCAAAGAAGCTTTGAATGCTTTGTACTGCTCCATCAATGAACTGCAATCCACACATCCAGAGGGAGTTTTCATCATGGCAGGGGATTTTAATCAAGCTAACATGAAAACTGTGTTCCCTCATTTCCATCAATATGTGAATTTTGCAACCAGGGGTGGAAGCAAGCTGGACTTAGTGTTCAGCAATATTAAACATGCGTATAAAGCTGCACCACGCCCCCACCTCGGCTCCTCAGACCATCTATCTGTGATGCTAACCCACAATCTCCTCCCTCAATGATTATCGCCCCGTTGCACTCACCCCCATCATAATGAAGTGCTTCAAGAGGCTGGTAAAGGAATATATTGTCTCCAGACTTCCCCCCACAATCGACCCATACCAGTTTGCTTATCGCCCTAACCGCTCCACAGAGGACGCCATCTCCTCTGCACTCCACCTGAGCTTAGAACATCTGGAAGGAAAGGACACACACGTGCGGATGTTGTTTCTGGACTTCAGCTCAGCATTCAACACCATCCTCCCACAGCACTTGGTGAGCAAACTGGCCCCCCTTGGATTCAGTACCCCCCTATGCAACTGGCTGCTTGACTTCCTCACAGACAGAACCCAGTCTGTGAGAGTGGGCAACAACACCTCCAGTGCCATCTCCCTGAGCACCGGCTCCCCCCAGGGCTGCGTCCTGAGTCCGCTGCTGTTCACGTTGATGACCCATGACTGCTGCGCCAGGTCCACTACTGACCACATTGTGAAGTATGCGGACGACACGACAGTAATGGGCCTCATCCGTGACAACAACGACATGGACTACAGGGAAGAAGTGAAACATCTGGTTGACTGGTGCAGAAGCAACAACCTGGTCCTGAATGTCGACAAGACCAAGGAGATCATCGTTGACTTCAGGAAGCACCAGTCCAGCCACGCTCCACTCTTCATCAACGGCACAGCGGTGGAGATGGTAAGCAGCACCAAGTTCCTGGGGGTGCAGATAACTGACAATATGACCTGGTCCCTACACACCGGAGCTCTTGTAAAAAGAGCTCAGCAGCGCATGCACTTTTTGCGTCTGATAAAAAGAGCGCAGCTCCCTCCCCCCATTCTCACCACATTCTACAGAGGCACTATAAAGAGCCTACTGACCAACAGCATCTCTGTCTGGACTGGAGCCCGCAATGCCTCAGACTGGAAGTCTCTCCAGAGAGTGGTGAGAATGGCGGAAAAGATCATCAGGACTCCTCTTCCTCCTATCCAGGAGATCGCAAAAAGCCGCTGCCTGACCAGGGCTCAGAAAATCTGCAAAGACTCCTCCCACCCCCACCAAGGACTATTTTCACTGCTGGACTCTAGAAAGAGGTTCCGCAGACTCCGAAGCAGAACCTTCAGGTTCTGTGACAGCTTCTTACCTCAGGCCGTAAGACTCTTGAACGCATCATAATTATCCCCTCAACTCCCCCCAAAATGGATTAACTCGCTGGAATAAAAAAGACAATATAACATACATCCATAAACGTGGATGCACATGAAAAAGTGCAATATATTTATCTGTACAGTAACCTATTTATTTATTTATATATGCACCTTATTGCTTTTTTATTCTGCACTACCATGAGCTGATGTAACGAAATTTCGTTCTTATCTGTACTGTAAAGTTCAAATTTGAATGACAATAAAAAGGAAGTCTAAGTCTAAGTCTAAGTTACCCTTTAAGCGTGAGGATGCACTGATATAAATATGTTATTCCAGGTACCAATAAAACAAAGGCAAGCTAATAGTCATAAGATGTAGTCTAGTACAATGCATGTGCCTAACCTTGTCCCAGGCATACGTAGAACTGACAGGGATGTTGTTCGCCAGTATAGACTGAAGCCAGCACTCTGGAAACAAGTGTGACTTTCCTTTGCTGTCCTTTATTGAACCATTGCCCTGCACATGTGCAGAGTGCCACTTCCCCTAAAAACATAACAAAACACAAAGGAATTGTCATTCATTCAGTATCACTTATCTTATATATATCTCACTTATATATATGGTCTTTCAGGCTTATTTTTGGGGTACATCCCGCGCTGATCGCTAATCAATCACGAGGCACATACAGAGGGCTAACTAATGAATTGATCGCTTGCTGATTTTATAAGTTTACTTGCTTGCAAATACAGGAACAATCCATAATCTTTGCTGCTGTTTGCAGGTAAGAAATGTGATTTTCACAAACTAATTAAGTCTTTAGAACGATGAGAACCGATTCCCAGTTGGGAGGCCCTTCGTTTGAGAGACGTTTTTTATGCTCATGCAAATTTAGCATCTGCAATTGCCCACTCTGTACGTGCGCGCCACCCGGCTGCCAACTGGACTAGAAAATGAGTCAGACTTAAGGAAAACTTAGGAGCATTTGGACTAACTTTTTTAAAAATGAATTTTTAAATATTTTTGCATATGAATATATATATGTATTTTTTTTAAATGTAACTGTTTTTTATTGCATTTATTTTGTTTATTTTTATAGGATTCACTTTTCGGGTTCATTATTCTAAAGGACAATACTTCAAGTGTACATACACCAGGTATGGTAGTATAATATAGTAAATTTTGCTGGGTCTTAATTTTAATTGTAATTTTATTTATACTTTTTATATCCATTAATGCATTTTATTCTTACTTATTATTTGTGTATTTTTTTCTATATTGGTAAAATGCTACACATTTATTTAGGCGAGGTAAAATTCCAAATAGTGATGTCCCTGCCAAAGCATGAAAAGATGGCACCGCCTTATGGAATGTTTACAATAAAAACTAGAAAAAAGATACAATTATAGCCAATATTTCAGATAATTCTCACCAATATGGTAATATTTGTGTAAATTCAAATATTCTGATTTACATTTTATCATATCTACAATATATCTATATAGATACTAGTGATTGTTTCCTTGACAACAAAAAACTGTTTAAAAGAAAATAACTAATAACAAATCAGTCTTTTAAACTGCTCTTTGAAAGAAAGAAAGCTCCTCAAGATCTGGCTCCCTTCAAAGAGTCATAAATCCCATCTCTATTGCAGATCACCTGTATGTTTAAGGCAGTGCCACCTCACTGGACCTATAGAGCAAGATAAGCTTTTGATTGGTATAATTTAGATTTATAACAGTTTCATTTTACAATTATTTACTGTATGCTGAATTGTATGGCACATTTTGTCCTCATTTAAACAAGTTCCAAATGGGTTTGAACAGTGATGAACAAGACTAAAGTACCATTAACAAAGATCACAAGCAGAATATTTCACAACTTAATTGAAGTAAATATATATCTTCACCTTTAAGAAAATCTGTAAAACACCTCCATGTGGTATTAGTCCCTTCTGGATAAGCTGAGAGAGATGTTTGCTATGTTCTTTAGCTCTTCCTTGTGACGGTGGATAAATATATTTTGTTTGAACATTGTTGGCTTGGATTATTTTCAGCAAATAAGAGTGATCCTGCCTGTGTGCTGGTAGAAAAAGACCTGGAAGGACTGTAAGGACCTTGTCCTTGGTTTGGGCCAATCTTTTCTGTGGGTTGGCCCGTCTTGTTGACTTTTGGGTTCCCCTTTTTGGAATGAGTTTGTCTTGGGAACCTTTTTTCATCTCCGTCATCTTGGAAGAGAGGGGTTGAATCGAAAGACTGTTGAACTGACGTTGCTGCTCTTGCACTACTTGACTGTTTTGAGTGGATATTTTTTCATTGTCAAGAAAATGTACCTGATTCATTTGCATCTGAAGGATGTTCACTAATTTCCTTTGCCGTGAACAAAGGGAAAGAAATTTAATTTTCACCCCATGTTGAAGAATGGGTGAAGTCATGCTCCTGTATCAAACAAAACATGAGTTATTTGTATGATGCTGTATACTGTCAGAAAAATACAAACATGACGCAGAAGCTAAGACTAACTGGCATCATTGAAAAGGGCAAATTAACTTTAAACTTCTGACTGACATGAAAGCAAAGTGTAAAGTGCTTTGTGTAAGGATGGGGGCCTTTCACATTCAAACCGATACAGTACCAATTCCAAGATGTTAGATCGTAAGTGTATAGTGTATAGGTATCAGTACTGATACCCAAATGTAATTTGATACAAAATTAAGGACACCACAAAAAAATGTAATTATCGGCTTTATTTTAACAGAAAATCTTATGATACAATTAACATACGTTTCTTATTAAATTCAAAGAACAATTTTGGTATTAAATAACATAGTGAACATAATAGACAACTTATCTTTTAGAAGTAAATAAACAAATGGGTTACAAAGGTTCCTAATTTGGCTGCTGTCGTATGCAGTACATACAGTAGTCTGTCATTTCCCATGGTATTATTTTGTCAAAATTATGATGGACGAGCGGTAGAAAATGGATAGATGGATGAATTATCAGTAAATTTACTGTTAATATCTGGTTACTTTTTGTTTTTAACATGTCTTATCTACACTTCTGTTAAAATGGAATAAGCACTTATTGTTCTGTTGTTAAAATACTTTACATAAGCTTTGGTTGATAATACAAATTTGGGTATCTATCCAATACTAAGTAAATACAGCGTCATACATTGGTCATAATTAAAGTTCTCCTGTGTCCAGGGACGTATTTCCTGAGTTTATAAAACATTAACAAAAATGACAAATAATTTTGTTATAATGAAAAATATCAATGCTGTTCATTGATATATACAGCTCTTGTACTTGGCATCGTTAAAGTATAGATCCACTCATTTGTTTACATTTAGGAGCGCTAGATTGCTATTAGCGGTTAGCTATTGTATCCTCCTGTGGCATGTAATGAAGCATGTTTAGCTATTCCTTGTCCTGCAGGGATGATATTTGTAAGACACATAGTTCATTTGTTGCCATGGAGGAGAGGATTAAAGATTTAGAAGTTGCTAAAACACTTTTGACGGACGTTAGCCGCTAGCTCGCTATACGCACTACTTGCAGAGCTTCAGTGTTTAGAGCTTCACTATTATTGTTAGTTTTAAAGACAAAATATGTCCATTCTCCCTCTTCTGTCTTCACACTGTTTCCGCTTGTAAATGCTCTGTGTGTGTGCTGACTAGTGTTAACATGTGCCTCATCTCATATTACCAGCAATGTCACCACGGCATGGCATAATGTTTATGAAAAAAAAAATACTGATATTTTTCAAAGGCACTACAGTACCTTTTTTAATCCATTAGTGTCGCGGTACTTTATAAGTACCGGTATATCGTACAACCCTAATAGGCTATGGTGTGTTGCCGTAGTCACTAAGTAGTTTTTGTCATTAAGCTGAAACTCTTGTCTTTTGTTGAGTCCTACAGTCTTTATACTACAAGTAATGTACTTATTACACACCAGTTGTTTGATTGCAACATGCATCTAAGTTGTAGTTTTGATAACTAAATTTATTATTAAATGCAAAACCTCTTTCTTTCACCTCTGCAACATCTCAAGACTCCGCCCCTCACTCACCCCAGCCAACACTGAAAGACTCGTCCATGCCTTCATCTCCTCCAGGCTTGATTACTGCAATGCACTTCTCGTCAGGGTCCCCAAAAAGAGCATCAAAAAGCTCCAGTACATTCAAAACAGCGCAGCGAGGATCCTGACGAGAGTGCGCAAGCGTGATCACATCACACCTATTCTCAAATCACTCCACTGGTTCCCTATTGCATTCCGGACCCAATTTAAGATTAACCTGCTCACTCACCAATGCATCTACAGCAACGCCCCCTCCTACCTCAAGGACCTAGTTTCCCCTCAACCTCCGCTCCTCAAACACTAACCTCCTCAAACCCATCAGGACAAAGTTACAATCTATGGGCCGCCAGGCTTTCTGCTCGACCGCTCCCGAACTTTGGAACACTCTCCCTGACCATCTTAGAGCACCACAGTCTGTCGACCATTTTAAGAAGGGACTAAAAACCCACTTTTTTAGCACAGCTCTTATCTCATTTCTCTGCCTTCTTGTTTTTAAATGCACTGCTTGCCTATCTGTTTTATCCAGTGCTTTCATGCTTTAATTTCTATTTTTATCTATGTTTCTGTTTTATCTAGTGTTTATCTAGTGTGTGTCATGATTTTATTTCAATTTAATTTTGTATTATATATTCTTACTTTCTATTTTTATTTTTATACTTTGTAGCACTTTGAGATTTTAACAAATATAAAGTGTGTTACAAATTCAATTCATTATTATTATTATTATCATTAAATTTGGAGGTGTTGAAATTGCCTCCAGTGACGTGCAGTCAGTGGAGGCAGGTGAGGCGGGGCCTCACGTGCCATTATGGAAAGAAAAAAATGTAAAAAGAAAAAAAATTAATTAAATTGTTGTATGTATCCAGTGATTATACTATAAAGTTATTTTCCATTTAACTTCACCAGTTTTAGATTATTTTTATTCAAAATCGCTGAATTTTCACATTTGCCGTTCAAATACTGAGAAGAGACTTGCTGTGATCAGCAGCCAGTTGAGGCACGTCACTGCGTTGTGCCTCAACATGGATTGCGGACTCGGCTAACTGCTGGCCAACTGTGCAGTGAGACCGTATTGCTATATAAACTATATTATACATTTCCATAGTTTAGTTAGCTGAGGTATATAATGTAAAGTGTATTTTGTCAACAACTGTATGTGTGTAAGTATTTCTTGTGCTGAGCAATCATAAAACGGCTGCAAAAGACGCACTGGCTGAGGCTCGCAGTAATCCCGCCTCCTGGTGGTAGAGAATGCACCCCCGCCGTAGAATGCACCCCCTGACGGGAGTGTTATATCAACTAAAGCCCACACTTAAACTTTCCACGTGCAAGATTGAATCTATTTAAAAAAGTTATTTAATAAGAAGCCAAAAACTGCAAAAACAACAATGTTCGTGTTGGAGGAGTTGTGAATGACTTCAGGGCCACAACATTAGGTACACCTGCAGACTGCAGCACGGATTTCATATTTCATTCATTCACAACTCCTCCAACACGAACATTATTGTTTTTGCACTTTTTGGCTTCTTATTAAATAACTTTTTTAAATAGATTCAATCTTGCACGTGGAAAGTTTAAAGGCCTACTGAAATGATTTTTTTTTATTCAAACGGGGATAGCAGATCCATTCTATGTGTCATACTTGATCATTTCGCGATATTACCATATTTTTGCTGAAATGATTTAGTATAGAACAACAACGATAAAGTTCGCAACTTTTGGTCGCTGATAAAAAAAAAGCCTTGCCTATACCGGAAGTAGCGTGACGTCACAGGAGGAAGGATTCCTCACAATTCCCCGTTGTTTACAATGGAGCGAGAGAGATTCAGACCGAGAAAGCGACGATTACCCCATTAATTTGAGCGAGGATGAAAGATTTGTGGATGAGGAACATTAGAGTGAAGGACTAGAGGCAGTGCAGGGTGTATCTTTTTTCGCTCTGACCGTAACTTAGGTACAAGGTCTCATTGGATTCCACACACTCTCCTTTTTCTATTGTGGATCACGGATTTGTATTTTAAACCACCTCGGATACTATATCTTCTTGAAAATGAGAGTCGAGAACGCGAAATGGACATTCACAGTGACTTTTATCTCCACGACAATACATCGTTGACGCACTTTAGCTACGGAGCTAACGTGATAGCATCGGGCTCAAATGCAGATAGAAACAAAATTTTAAAAAACCCTGACTGGAAGGATAGACAGAAGATCAACAATACTATTAAACCATGAACATGTAAATACACGGTTAATAATTTCCAGCTTGGCGAAGCTTAACAATTGAAGCTAACTAACTTAGCTACGTAGCTAACGTGATAGCATCAGGCTCAAATGCAGATAGAAACAAAATTAAAAAAAAACCCTGACTGGAAGGATAGACAGAAGATCAACAATACTATTAAACCATGAACATGTAAATACACGGTTAATAATTTCCAGCTTGGCGAAGCTTAACAATTGAAGCTAACTAACTTAGCTACGTAGCTAACGTGATAGTATCAGGCTCAAATGCAGATAGAAACAAAATTTTAAAAAATCCTGACTGGAAGGATAGACAGAAGATCAACAATACTATTAAGCCATGAACATGTAAATACACTGTTAATAATTTCCAGCTTGGCAAAGCTTAACAATTGAAGCTAACTACGGAGCGGCGGCGGCGGGCGTTGTAGCTTTCGACGACACCCCGGCCGCCATCAGAGTCCGCAAGAAACATATATTTCCCCAAAGTTACGTACGTGACATGCACATAGCGACACGCACGTACGGGCAAGCGATCAAATGTTTGGAAGCCAAAGCTGTACTCACGGTAGTGCGTCTTGTATCCAGCTCAAACACAACACAACCTCCTGATTGTGTTGCTGTAGTCCGCTGCTAATACACCGATCGCACCTACAACTTTCTTATTTGCAGTCTCCATTGTCCATTAAACAAATTGCAAAAGATTCACCAACACAGATGTCCAGAATACTGTGGAACTGTTCGATGAAAACAGAGTAGTTTGTATGGTGACACATTGGGTACGAATACTTCTGTTGCCGTCGTGACGTCACGCGCATACGTCATCATACATAGACGTTTCCAACCGGAAGTTTAGCAGGAAATTTAAAATTGCACTTTATAAGTTAACCCGGCCGTATTGGCATGTGTTGCAATGTTAAGATTTCATCATTGATATATAAACTATCAGACTGCGTGGTCGGTAGTAGTGGGTTTCAGTAGGCTTTTAAGTGTGGGCTTTAGTTGATATGCCACTCCCGTCAGGGGGTGCATTCTACGGTGGGGGTGCATTAATCCAGCACAACAGCGGTGCATGGACTTCATTTATAAGTAAAGGTAAGACCATAATAACGTTTTTTTTAATTAAATGAGCTTTTTTGTGTGCTACAGTTTGTATGTGTAAAGTTAAAGTTAAGTTTAAGTACCAATGATTGTCACACACACACTAGGTGTAATGAAATTTGTCCTCTGCATTTGACCCATTCCCTTGTTCACCCCCTGGGAGGTGAGGAGAGCAGTGGGCAGCAGCGGCGCCGCGCCCGGGAATAATTTTTGGTGATTTAACCCCAAATTCCAACCCTTGATGCTGAGTGCCAAGCAGGGAAGAATGCTGGTATGAGCTTTTAAACATAACCCATTAACTGCTGCCAATCAAATGGTGAATAAGATACTCTTTAGGGTTCATATGTTTGTAAATCTGACTGTGATGAAGTCAGTGCCTCACCAGCCAAGAACCTCACCGCACGTCACTGATACGGCATATATAATGTTAATAAGCATTGTAGTGCCTTACTGTCTTTTTGAGCACTTTTTATCAGGCATGTTTGCTTTGTTGGATGTAATTTGCCCGCCATCAGTGTGTGAATGTGTGTGTGAATGGGTGAATGTGGATATAGTGTCAAAGCGCTTTGAGTTCCTTAAAAAGGTAGAAAAGCGCTATACAAGTATAACCCATTTACCATTTGCAACATTATCCCAAACCATCCCAGCACAGTCTGCTTCGAGTGCTTGTTTGCTTGAGCTGGTGTCGAGTCTGCAACCCGACGTGACATTATGTGCAAAACAGGTATTGAAATATGGTACTTTTGAATTTTTGATTGGTTCCCGGTTGTACCAACGGAATTCGGTCGGCACCTATAAAAATACCACATTTGGACCCATCCCTAGTCTAATGTCACGGAACTTATCAAAATTAAGCATAACAACTTTTAAAACTGACTTGTATTTGTGGACAAGATTATCCTTCTCCAACTGTTGCTTGACAAAGATCTCAGCCAGTTCATTCTGAATATTTGTTATAGCTGAAAGGTATATGACTGGAAAGCAAGAACACACAAATACAACTACAGAAAAGGATGTTTTGCATATTCATTAAAACATCTTAAATATATAAAAGTAAACACTGATATATTCAATGGCTTTAATATGAACAGTAAAACACTGACGAATGAATGTACCTCCATCCTGTGGTTGTGTCAGAGACCAAGTTGATATTTCTTTTTGCTTTTTCTCCACCGATGCCAACATTTGCCTTGCAGTCTGTAATTGTTTCAACAATAGGAACAGGTAAGTAGAACATCAGCGTGAGCTAATCCAGTGTTTTTCAACCTTTTTTGAGGCAAGGCACATTTTTGTCATAAAAAAATACGGAGGCACACCACCAGCAGAAAACGTTAAAAAATGTAACTCCATCAGGTCGTCGTGCCTTATTTTGAGTTTGTTGGTGTCTTCCTGTGTGTAGTGCTTTAGTTCTTGTCTTGCGCTGTTATTTTGGTGGCTTTTCCTGTTTTGTTGGTGTTTTCCTGTAGCAGCTTCATGTCTTCCTTTGAGCGCTATTCCGCGCACCTGCTTTGTGTTAGCAAGCAAGGCTATTTACATTGTTGCGATCCTTCTTGTGGGGACATTGTTGATTGTCATGTCCCTTACGGATGTACTTTGTGGACGCCGTAAGTTTTTGCTGTCGTTCAGCATTCTGTCTCTGTTTACTTTGTAGCCAGTTCAGTTTGACTTTCGTTTTGCATAGCCATTGCTTTTTCCTTTCCTTCATTTTGGGTTTAAGCATTACATACCTTTTTACCTGCATGCTGCCTCCCGCTGTGGTCTGCATATTGGGATCACAACAAACCATCCTTGTCTCACCCGACACATTCCGACTTTTACAAAGCAATTAACTACCCGCTGCCACCTACTGACATGGAGTATTACGTGGTTACCCTGCTGAGTTTTACACAGCACAGACACTAAGCAAAGGCACATTATTGGCAGATTATAATTATTGATTTGCAAAAATATTTTTGGGATAAATTAGGTGAAGTTGCATAATTTCCCACGGCACACCAGACAATATCTCACGGCACACTAGTGTGCCGCGGCACAGTGCTTGAAAAACACTGATGTAATCAGTGGAATTTCACCAAAAAACATTGTAACAAAAATCTAGAGAAGCACTCGGAGAGCAGAGACCTTTGCTAAGCCCTACCTCCCAGTAGTACAAAAAGTCCTATACGCAGACTGTAATCCAGATCAGCCCAAAAATTAAATGACTTATCCTTATCCCATTTCTGACATTTCCTGAAAGTTTTATTTAAATGTTCCCAAAATTTTAAGATCTATCTACCCTTTTGTCAGTCTCCACTATCTTGTCTGTGCATGGTCGCTAACATACACCAACAGAAGTTGAAGGTTGTAACGTTAAGCCCAAGGTAATGTAGTAGAAACGATTGGGATTGGGCCCAAAATCTATAAATGACTGAATCAGGCCTTAAATGCAATCAGTGGTTCTTTATCTAATTTCAGACATTTCTTGAAAGTTTAATGCAGTGGTGTCCAAAGTGCGGCCCACGGGCCATTTGCGGTCCACAGCTTGTTTTCTATTGGCCTGCGACACATTCTAAAGACAAAATAAACACGTCCCGTTAGAACACTAGACGGAAGACCTAAGAAAAAATTTAACTGTCTAAATACTCCCCAAAAAAGGGACTTGAAAACCAAAATGACCGACGACTGTATACAGTCGTTGATGATTCCCATATGTCCTAACATGATCATGTCTACAAATTTCTTGCAAGATATGTTACGTTTTTGGGTGTGCTAAAGTCTTCAAAAAATGTAGTTGGTGGTATAATAATGACATTAGTATTAGTATATAAATTGTATATCTCAAGGGGGGTTAGATTTGGCAAAGCAAATTTATTTTAGAGCACAATTCTTAGATAAGATAATTCAAAATGATTTACGGATGTATATACATAAGATAAAGCGAATTAAATCATGAAATAATTACAACATCTTAAAAATAATCATGAATTAATCTAATTTGCTTTTTTACCTATAACACAAAGCTAAGATGTGGATGTTTTGTTCAGATAGCTTAGCTTAATTTGTATGCATGTTTGAAATAAACTCAAACCATAACCATATATTGACCTACATTGTATTGGTCTTAGTATCCATAATGTAGAAAATGTATCAAAATGGCTCTCACATCCTTCAATGTTTCTCGCGGGAATAGGTTTGAGCACCTTGGTTTAATGTAAATGTAATGTAAAGTTTTATTCTAACTACTGTAACAAACTAACAGACAGAAAAACAAACGGGAACAATTAAATAATAATAACAATTACTATATTATGCAATGGTTCTGCACAGAACATTTACTACTGTCTACAGCAGGGGTGTCAAACTCATCTTAGCTCAGGGGCCGCATGGAGGAAAATTTGTGCACACGCGGGCCGGACTATCAAAATCATGGCATTAAAACTAAAAACTAAAGACAACTTCTGATTGTTTTCTTTGTCTTACTTTGGCCAAAAACAAACACATTCTGAAAATATTACAATAAAAATATAGAAAAAAATACCGGCAGCGGTAAAGTTTAGATCCATGAAGGAAAGAAGAAAGTGAATTGATGTTTATAACTGAATACATTAACATATGCATAAAAATGTTTTTTCTTTTGTAATTTTTTTTAATGAATTAAGTACCGTTTTTGACAACCTTTTTCCAAAACACAATATAAAAAGGGAGATATAACAGGTTAATGCATACATGTATCATTTGTTTTCAAAACGGTTACAAAAAAGTGGGACCCCAAAAATTTACTTTGGGACCCCATTTTTATGACTTAAAGGGGACCATTTAGAAAATTTCTAGCGCCAACACTGATGGAGTATTGGTGTGTGCAACACAGCAGCAGGCGGCTGTGGCCGGTTCTTATACTAATCAAATATCATCCCGGGGGCCATAGATAATTCATTCGCGGGCTGCATCTGGCCCGTGAGCCTTGACTTTGACATCACTGGTCTTCAGTATAGTCATAAATTGAACTGAAAGTAACACTCACATTATCTGTTGCAGTGTCATTCTTCCTCAATGGAATGCCAGCAGGTTTATCAGTTCTGTTTCCATTATCCAATTCTCTGGGTTCTAAGTTTGATGTGCAACTGAAGCTCGAATGGCATGGTGGCAGCTTGTTGGAGTGAGCCTCAGCGGAAAGCTCACCTGGAGAAAATAAAAATTTAGCAGTTATTGAAGTTACAAACATGTCCGATAATTTATATTCTACATCTGAACTGGCAAGCTCACCAGACAATGTATCAGGCTGCGTTTGACTTGTGGAAGATTTGTTAAAAAGCTCTTTATTCTCCATCTGGTCAGCTACATCCAGTGCAGTGAAGCCTAATGTATTCCTGGTATTCGGCTGTGAGCCATACTGGAAAACAATGTTTACTCCCTGTGGTGCATACATCAACACATTTCTGATAAAACACCAGCGTGTTGATATTTTAAAAAAGATGACACCAACAATACACTAGAAGCTGGACATTTTAAAGTTCACAGAAAGTTTAACATTTCAGTTGTTACATTCTTTGTTTTAGTAGGGTGTAAAAGGCAAATCAAAAGTAAATTATAGGGAACAACATTCATTGTTATTACTGTAGATTATTAAAGTGTGGCAATGTTTTTATAAAATGCATTTAAAGTTCAACAAAGCATGCATGACAGAGTTGAACAGGTTCAAATGTATTGTATAATTACGTTTAAAACGATTACACATCACTAAAAATGTCAATACAATAGTTCCTCAGCTCATGATTATTTTGAGATACGCACAGTCCCTTGGCTAATTGTTATGTTATAGATTGCGAGTAAATATTTGGGTTACGAGCCTCCTCACAGCTAGTTGCCTAGCAAATGTCACAGTGAACACCATAAGATCCGACCTAAACTAACGATGTCTCTTTCAGGCGGAACCCTCCACACCTTATGCTGCCCAGTACACTACAATTTCAATTAAATAAGGATAGCTCCTTGAGATGCAGCATCTCATTTTCAAGGGGGTCCTAACACAAATACAGAAACACAAAAAACATAAATCACAACAAAACACAATTAAACACAAAAACACTGCTCTACCACTTCCACAGCACCCCGCATCACACCCGCTCACATACATTTACATAAACAAGTGCTTCTCAATTATTTTCTGTCACGCCTCCCCTTGGAAGAAGAAAATATGTTGCGCCCTCGCGACTTCTCAGCGCTTCAGCATGTGTGCTTTTTCTGTGTTGTTGTTTGCCTTTTGACAAGTTTTGTCCTATTTCCTTACTCAATATGAGTCCCAAAAAGACTTCAGACCAGCATGGACAGAAGAATGGAATTGCTGTGGAGATAACTTTTCTGGAAAAAAATGCCAAAGCAGACTTATTTCACAGCGGAGGAGAAGAGCTACTTCTTGTTCACCTTTGCCTTTTCCAAAGGAAACACACACACACAAGGTCCCTCTCCCACGACCCCTTCCTTCTCTCCCTCTGTCTGTCTGCTGCTTTCCCATCAGCTCCTCTTTTGCCAATGTTAATTTAAGTGAATTTTACTTTTTTCAATGTTTATTATTTTAGCTATATGGTTGTTAAAGACAAACTCCCAAGACAAACTGGTCCTAGGTGAGGGATCAGACAAAGAGCACCTCGAAGACCTCTATGAAAAATACAAACGAAGGACCCAGATTTCCCTCGCCCGGACGCGGGTCACCCAGGCCCCCCTCTGGAGCCAGGCCCGGAGGTGGGGCACGATGGCGAGCGCCTGGTGGCCGGGCCTGTCCCCATGGGGTCCGGCCGGGCACAGCCCGAAGAGGCAACGTGGGTCCCCCCTCGAATGGGCTCACTACCTATAGCAGGGGCCACAGAGGTCGGGTGCAATGTGAGCTGGGCGGCAGCCGAAGGCAAGGCACTTGGTGGTCCGATCCTCGGCTACATAAGCTAGCTCTTGGGACGTGGAACGTCACCTCGCTGGGGGGGAAGGAGCCTGAGCTAGTGCGCGAGGTGGAGAAGTTCCGGCTAGATATAGTCGGACTCACTTCGACGCACAGCAAGGGCTCTGGAACCAGTTCTCTCGAGAGGGGCTGGACTCTCTACAACTCTGGCGTTGCCAGCAGTGAGAGGCAACGGGCTGGGGTGGCAATTCTTGTTGGCCCCCGGCTCAGAGCCTGCACGTTGGTTTTCAACCGAGTGGACAAGAGGGTAGCTTCCCTCCGCCTTCGGGTGGGGGGACGGGTCCTGACTGTTGTTTGCACTTACGCACCAAACGGCAGCTCAGAGTACGGACCCTTTTTGGATTCACTCCAGGGAGTACTGGAGAGTGCTCCCCCGGGTGATTCCCTCATTCTACTGGAGGACTTCAACGCTCATATTGGCAACGACAGTGAAACCTGGAGAGGCGTGATTGGGAAGAATGGCCGCCAGGATCTGAACCCGAGTGGTGTTTTGTTATTGGACTTTTGTGCTCGTCACAGATTGTCCATAACGAACACCATGTTCAAACATAAGGGTTTCCAAATGTGCACTTGGCACTAAGGCTGAAACGACGCGTCGACATAGTCGACGTCATCGGTTACGTAAATACGTCGACGCCGTTTTTGGGCGTCGACGCGTCGCATAATGACGTCACACTACCGTCATGGCGAAGCGCAAAGCAGACGATCAAAGAAGACGATGCGAGCGGTGCGAGCGAGGGGGGAAAAGCATTCCAAAAGGGGTCAAAAGTGTGGGAGTATTTCAATAAACGGCCTAATAATGTTGTTGTATGCACACTGTGTCGAGCGGAAATGGCCTATCATAGCAGCACAACGGCTATGAACGAACATTTGAAAAGAAAACCATCAACTAGTCAATCGTCCGCGCGAGTATACGTTGTCATCATTACACAAAAACATGAATGTGTCATTTGTATCTGCTAGGGGTGTAACGGTACGTGTTTTGTATTGAACCGTTTCGGTACGGGGCTTTCGGTTCGGTACGGGGGTGTACCGAACGAGTTTCTAAGCTAAAGCAAAAGTCTTAACAAGCTGCTTTGCTCCGTCTGCCTCTGTCTCAGCACGCAGCATTGTCCCACCCACACAACCATCTGATTGGTACACACGCAGCATTGTCCCGCCCACACAACCATCTGATTGGTACACACGCAGCATTGTCCCACCCACACAACCATCTGATTGGTACACACGAAGCATTATCAGCCAATCAGCAGTGCGTATTCAGAGCGCATGTAGTCAGCGCTTCAGCGTGGAGCAGATAGGTGTTTAGCAGGTGAGCATCAGGCAGCGGACTCTCCCCAAATGATAATAAACACCTCCCAGTCAACTACTAGTAACATCACTATGAGCCCGTTGACCTTCTAGAAACTTAAACTGCAGCTCAGCTCACTCGCAGTCCTGGCTTGAGGTGAAGGCTAATTACCTCTCAGTTCCAGCCACATCGACCCCTTCTGAGCGCCTATTTTCAGCTGCTGGGAATATTGTAAACAAGAAAAGAACCAAAGCAAGTAGACATGCTAACCTTTCTTCATTACAACTGTTAGTCACTCACTGGAATGAGTAGAATTGGTTATTGTGTACTGTGTTGGACTGGATGTTTATTTTGCACATTTTAAAAGCAATACTTAATGTTTACAGTGCTCCAGAATATTTAGATTGGCACTTTTTTGTATTGGATGTTTATCTTTATTTTTGCACATTTTAGCAAATAAGCAATACTTTCACTTTTGTTGAAATGTTTACACTGTTGTTACAGAATATTTCGTTTTGCACTTTTTTGTATTGGATGTTTATCTTTATTTTTGCACATTTTAAAGCAAAATAAGCAATACTTTTACTTTTGAAATGCTTATACTATTGCAGAATATTAAGATTTGCACTGGATGTTGACTTTTATATTTGCACATTAAAAAGCATATAAGCTACTTTTAATTTTGTTAAATGTTAAAAGTTTTAAATGTTTACATTGTTACAGAATATTTAGTCATGTTGTTGTCAATGTTGACTGAGTGGCCATACTTCTTTTTTTTTGTAAATAAAAGCCATGCCTTTTGAAAAAACGGGCTTACATTTATTTTTTCATCTTCATTTTGAATAAAAAAATAATCGGTAAAAGGAAAAATAATCTATAGATTAATCGAAAAATAATCTATAGATTAACCGATTAATCGAAAAAATAATCTATAGATTAATCGATAGAAAAATAATCGTTAGCTGCAGCCTTACTTGGCACCAGGACACCCTAGGCTGCAGTTCCATGATCGACTTTGTAGTTGTGTCATCAGTTGTGCGGTCTCATGTTTAGGACACTTGGGTGAAGAGAGGCGCGGAACTTTCTACCGATCACCACCTGGTGGTAAGTTGGCTGCAATGGTGGGGGAGGATGCCGGACAGACCTGGCAGGCCCAAACGCATTGTAAGGGTCTGCCGGGAATGCCTAGCAGAGTCTCCTGTCAGAGAGAGTTTCAATTCCCGCCTCTGGAAGAACTTTGAACATGTCACGAGGGAGGCGCTGGACATTGAGATCCGAGTGGACGATGTTCCTTCCGTACCTCTATTGTCGAGGCGGCCGATTGGAGCTGTGGCCGCAAGGTGGTTGGTGCCTGTCGTGGCGGTAATCCTAAAACCCGCTGGTGTCCAGCGGTGAGGGGTGCCGTCAATCTGAAGAAAGAGTCCTATCAGGTTCTCTTGGCTCATAGGACTCCGGAGGCAGCAAACATGTACCGACAGGGCAAGCGGTGTGCGGCTTCAGCGGTCGCGGAGGCAAAAACTCTGACATGGGACGAGTTCGGGGAAGTCATGGAAAACGACTTCCAGACGGCTTCGAAACGATTCTGGACCACCATCCTCCGCCTCAGGAAGGGGAAGCAGTGCAATGTCAACACCGTGTATGGTGGGGATGGTGTTCTGTTGACCTCGACTGCGGATGTTGTGGATCGGTGGAGGGAATACTTCGAAGACCTCCTCAATCCCACCAACACGTCTTCCTATAAGGAAGCAGTGCCTGGGGAATTTGTGGTGGGCTCTCCTATTTCTGGGGCCGAGGTTGCCGAGGTAGTTAAAAAGCTACTCGGTGGCAAGGCCCCGGGGGTGGATGAGATCCGCACGGAGTTCCTTAAGGCTCTGGATGCTGTGGGGCTGTCTTGGTTGACAACATTGCGTGGACATCGGGGGCGGAACCTCTGGATTGGCAGACCGGGGTGGTGGTTCCTTTCTTAAAGAAGGGGAACCAGAGGGTGTGTTCAAACTATCGTGGGATCACACTCCTCAGCCTTCCCGGTAAGGTCTATTCAGGTGTACTGGAGAAGAGGTTACGCCGGATAGTCGAACCTCGGATTCAGGAGGAACAGTGTGGTTTTCGTCCTGGTCGTGGAACTGTGGACCAGCTCTATACTCTCGGCAGGGTCCTTGAGGGTGCATGGAAATTTGCCCAACAAGTCTACATGTGCTTTGTGGACTTGGAGAAGGCATTCGACCGTGTACCCCAGGAAGCCCTGTGGGGAGTGCTCAGAGTATAGGGTAACGGACTGTCTTGATTGTGGCGGTTCGCTCTCTGTATGATCAGTGTCAGAGTAAGTCGGACCCGTTGCTAGTGAGGGTTGGACTCCGCCAGGGCTGCCCTTTGTCACCGATTCTGTTCTTAACTTTTATGGACAGAATTTCTACGCGCAGTCAGGGTTTTGAGGGTATCTGGTTTGGTGGCTGCAGGATTAGGTCTCTGCTTTTTGCAGATGATGTGGTCCTGATGGCTTCATCTGGCCAAGATATTCAGCTCTCACTGGATTGGTTCGCAGCCGAGTGTGAAGCGACTGGGATGGGAAACAGCACTTCCAAGTCAGAGTCCATGGTTCTTGCCCGGAAAAGGGTGGAGTGCCATCTCCGGGATGTGGAGGCGATCTTGCCCCAAGTGGAGGAGTTAAAGTACCTTGGAGTCTTGTTCACGAGTGAGGGAAGAGTGGATCGTGAGATCGACAGGCGGATCGGTGCGGCATCTTCAGTAACGCGGACGCTGTATCGATCCGTTGTGGTGAAGAATGAGCTGAGCCGGAAGGCAAAGCTCTCAATTTAACGGTCAATCTACGTTCCCATCCTCACCTATGGTCATGAGCTTTGGATTATGACCGAAAGGACAAGATCACGGGTACAAGCGGCCGAAATGAGCTTCCTCCGCCAGGTGGCGGGGCTCTCTTTCCCTTAGAGATAGGGTGAGAAGCTCTGTCCTCCGTGAGGAGCTCAAAGTAAAGCCGCTGCTCCTCCACGTCGAGAGGACCCAGATGAAGTGGTTCGGGCATCTGGTCAGGATGCCACCCGAACGCCTTCCTAGGGAGGTGTTTCGGGCACTTCCGACCGGTAGGAGGCCACGGGGAAGACCCAGGACACGTTGGGAAGACTATCTCTCCCAGCTGGCCTGGGAACGCCTCGGGATCCCCCAGGAGGAGCTGGACGAAGTGGATGGGGAACGGCAAGTCTGGGCTTCCCTGCTTAGGCTGCTGCACCCGCGACCCGACCTCGGATAAGATGGATGGATGGGTTGTTAAAGTTAAGGATTGTTGTGATTTCTAATCGTTTGTGAGGGCACCAAAAGGACTCCTGTGTGTGTGGGCGCGTGTTGGAAGAGCAGCGCATACAGGGGACAGCAGCTTCTTGTTGTTTTGGCTTGTTAATAAAGAGCAAGTTGATCCCTTTGTTATGTTTGTTTGACTGACATATATTACGGCAGAGCTATTCAACTAAATTGCTCTAGGGCAGGGGTGGGCAAACTTTTTGCCAGGAGGGCCACATAGGGTTCTAAGATTTGACAGGGGGGCGGGGCCAGGAACAGATGGATGGAGTGTTTGTGTGAAATAATATAATTTACATGTAAAAGCCATTACGTGAGAGGATTTCGCCTACAAACATGTAACATATCATGAGTAGGCAGCAAGGCTCATTGTACACACAGCCTTTGATCGGACTTCAGTAAAAAAATATTTCGTTGTCCACTCTGCATTAAATACTCGGCACTCACTGTCCACTTTTCTTTGCTTTGATAAGCTCATTTTTACAGAGGGGCTCACAGGACAAAGCTAAAGAGAAGAAGGGAGTAATATCCCACAGGTCAAAAAGGTCAATGAGCGCCATGTAGTGGGGAAACGCGGTATTACAGGGATATGGTGAAACGAACGAGGTTTATCGAAGATATTAATATGAAATGTAATTTAATAATAGAATTTAATGGGTGGCTCCTCCTTAATGATAGTCAAGCGCTGAAAACGCATACGGGAGGCAGAAACCTTAACATTGATGAGAGTTTTTTGTTAAAAAAAAAAAAAAAAAAGTAGTTTGCCCATGTCTGCTCTAGGGTCTAGAGTTTCAGAAAGTTAAAGACCGGGGGGCCAGACTTCTCCCTTCACTATTATGCGAACCAGCAGCATTGGTTTTTGGGCTATTTCTTTTATCCGAGTTACAAATTTCAGGACAAAATGGCCCCGTTAAGTAAAATGCAAGGCAAGGTTAAAATGTCAATGCAAAGATCTGCTAATGTGCTTACACTGTTCCAAGTTTCTCTATCCAACAGAAGCACTCTAGTGTTTTTAGGAATATACTTGCAAAAAAAGTCTCTCCCACGTTTTGAACTTAAGTCTGGGGCCGGTCTGGTGTCACTGCAGGGCCAGATTTGTCCCCCTGTGTCCCAGTTGAAATGCCCTGCATTACTGTGTAACATTTTATATTGTTTCAAAAATGTACTAACCTACATATGGACTTTTGTTGAGGCTGGAACCCATTACTCATTTTTAAATTGCTTCTTATGGATACATTTGATTCACTATAAGAACTTTACGATTAACTAACCCTGGTAAAGAACCAGTTAATCGAGGGTCCACTGTATTTTGTTGTTATTTATATATCATTTGTTAACTGAATGGGGATGGTTTATTTGTGAGACAAGTGTTTTTTCAAAATAATCGTTTCTCAATCACCTGCTGATGTCCAGAGGATACACAATCCAGCAGTGGAGTGTCATAATCATTGCTTACAGCATTGATATCGCCATCAGCATTGAACAGCTCCTGGACCCCTTCCACATTACCCTCGGCAGAGGCTTTATGGAGAGCTGTCCAGTAGATTACAATTCAAGACACTTTAGTGGGAAATGAAAAAGCTGAAAATATCACAGACAAAAGAAACCGTTCCAACAACCGGCAATATTTTCTAAGTTAACGATGTCTCCGGCTTGAGTGAGGACTTCACCACAGGCCTCATCTACTCTGCATGTTTTGTGAGGAACAGCGTCTTCATTTTCATCTGTCTCGTAAAGCTGTATCTCCTTGTGCATATTACCGTTTTGAGAGTCATTTGCTGTGAAAATAAATGCATTTTAAATCTGTGAAAGTTGAGTGTGAACAAAACTGGTAGACTTTGTATCACAAGTGATCGAGTAAAATATCAGGAGCAGCACTCACCATTGTCTGCATCATCCACAGCATATTCTGCCACTTGTAGTTGGCTTATTGCCATCATATTCTTAGACTCCTTGCTATTGGTTGCTAAAATTAAACCACAGTGTTGCATTCCCTCTTTGCTTTGGATGGTATTAAGATCATGCAACAGGCTTATAGAGTCCTCATCTGATGAACCATCTGAATTGTTGTCATGCTCTTTATTGCAGCCGCCAGTCGTTTCCCTACAAAATAATACAAAATAACCAGGTAAACTGTGAAGAACTTCAACGGTTAAAGTTTTAGATTGTTTGTTTCACACTCTTTAATACTTTAAGATATTAGTTGATGGTTAGATACATTGATGTCAAATGCTAAGATTTATTTTGCTTTCATTTTGCAACCTGGGACCAGCGAAAACAACATTTTAGATTGCAGACTGTAATTCTATTTAACACATGTTTTGCCAAATATAACTTTATAAATAAACATACAGAGTCAATACATTATTAATTAGTTTGGGCACTCTCTAATGCTATCACTGTATTTGATCCAAGCTGCTTAATGCTTAAACATGTCAAATGCTCACATGATATTGATAGAATACAGTGGTACCTTAGTTTTCATAGGGCCCCACTTGAGCCCTTTTCCCTACACACAGTCAAGTGGCATCATTAACAACCTATGGTGTAAACGACCAACTGATTTTGCTGTGGGCAACCACCCAGGACATGAAAAAAATATGTCAACCTGCTGCTGAGAGCTTATTTCATGAGATAGATCATTAAACTGCTTTAAAAAAAATCAATACAGACTCTCATAGCTACATGTAATTTATTGGGTTTGTGAAAAGGGGCAGCAATAAAAGGATCGCTCAGGGCGTAAAACTAGCCAGGACCGCCTCTGCCTGGACGCCACCACTATTGACTTACCCAGAGGGTAGACTACTGTTGATAGGGTTGAACATGTCCTTATTCTCTTTCGTCACTTCTGTACCTAAAAAACAAACATGTTCATCTTTAGTTTAATTTATATGTATTACATATTGGCTACTACTGTGGTATGAACTGCCAATTGTTCATTGAATGTAATATCGGTACAGTTTAAAAAATATATAGTAAATGCTTAAAATGGATATGTAAATTGTTCAGATGTGTTCTAAACACCAAAAAAACACAAATGCACAACTTAGAGTCAAATTATATTTAATTATGAACTTCCATTTAGTGTTTTGAACATTAACACATCATTTTTAGTTAACACACAACAATATAATAATAATTTATATTTTTTTATATATTAATACCATTTTGAAACAACACAATTAAATGCCCCAAAATACTGTATTAATATTACAGTGAAGTCATTTTACTCAACATATATTACGACCTGTATACTTAAATTCCCTTCAAGTATTGCAGAACTGTATTTAAATGGAAATTATACATCATTAAACTGTCAATATATGACAAAAAATTTGACAACATTGCTGAGATAGGCTCCAGCACCCCCCGCGACCCCAAAAGGGATAAGCGGTAGAAAAGGGATGGATGGTCACCTTAACCTTTATTAGAACTGCTTTTGCTCTCTTTTTTAGAAACATTATCAACATAATTACAACAAAGCAACGACTAATACAGAAGCAACTGTTTTAAACCCTTCCAGTGAGGAAGTTAAATGAATAAACATGTACATGGAGATCAGTTAAAGTTCTGTGTGGCTTTAATGGCCCAGTCCACTGACTCATCTGAACTGTCCCCCAAAAAGTCAACAGTTTGATCACTGTCCCTGCTCTTTTCTTCTGAATAACCCTGAAACAAGCGGGTATAGGTCGTTCCTGAAGAAGAAAGCTTGTTGTTCTCAGGAAAACAGGAGGAGTTACTGGCTTGTAAAGGTTCTACTGAAACAGAATAAAATGAAATGCATTACCTTGACACTACGGTTGTGACAAATAATATATTGAAATGTCCATACTTGCTAATAGAATTACCATGTGACAATTTACTCTTGTGATTCTCTTGTGGAACTACAGTCTGATATTTCACATTTTGGACGTCTTCACCCTGACAATGAAAATCATTTTATAGTATATGGGTAATGTTCACACGTCTTGATGATTTATGGGCACAGAATACAAAAACTGTAACTTAAAATGTGGCTCAACAAATTTGACACCAACAACAAACTTAAACTGTGGACTCAATGCTTTTACCTTTTCAAGCTGTACATCACCATGTAGTTCCATGCCCACATCTCGGTTTTGTTTGGTTTTGGCGTTCTTTGCTACAACAATGAAGAGGAAGGTTTTATGCAACTAGAAAAAAAAAGAACTAAAAACTGTCTTATTCTTCTACTGTTGACAAAGGCTGAGGAGTAGTTGACAAAATACAGATGTACACATAAAAAGGCTTTAAAAACTATTGTCAAGTCACAATCCATCACATCAAGAGCTCGAAAAGCACTCTGAGAGGGCAGACCTCTGCCAGGCCCTACTGTATCTACATAGAGTAAAGAATCGTTTTAAAAATTACAGAATTCAGACAGTAATCCAAATCACCCCTAAAAATTAATTACTCATGTCTTTATTTTTTTTCCCCATTTCCTGAAAATGTAATCAAAATCCACCCATAACTTTTTGAGTTTTAATGTACCACATATACTGACTGACTTAGGACAATAAACAAACAATTTGTAATATGTTCATTTAATTCAAAGAAAAGTAAGTAAGAGTTTTTTTCCTCTGTGATAAAAGTCATGTTGAATGATGTTGCCTTTTGTTTGTCTTAAAAGAGCCCAAAGCCATGCCCAATGGCTCAAATACAGCTTTATATTTACTTTGGGTCATCCCGGAATATGAAAGCGTTATTCATTTAAAGCTTTAGACCTCTGAGACCTCATTGTGGCAATGGTTACAATGAAAACCAACAAAGCGTCAAAAGCTACATTCTCACTAGAGTAAGATTCCAATTATAATTTTTGGCCAAATCTGATCTTATATAGTCGTTCACATTACAAAAAATTTGATGTCTAATGTGAACGCAAGCTGAACTGCATGCACGCATATAAACATGACGTCACACGTGATGCAGTGTTTACGAAACATAGCTACAGTTCTAGTAGTTCTCAGTCCTGGCAAATTTGTGGCAATTTAGAGGATTTTGTGCAATCAAAGTCCACATTTTCTGAACCTAATTATTGCGCATAGAAGATTAAGAAGGAAGAGAGCAACCATTTTGGCCTTTTCCAGTTTGTGGGACATTTGCTATGTTGTCTGCTTCAAAGAGTGGAGTGGTGGAACATTGATGTGAGTTCCTAAAACATATTATTTTGCTTGTTTTCTGCTCATTTGTCAACTATTTATTTTGCAACCGTCAAGATGGCGGCGCATGGTATGCTGCGGCTATGCTAACGCTCTTGGGAGTGTAGAGCGATTTGGCAAAAAACACCCGTCATTTCTGTCAATTTCATGGCTGGCTCAAAGCGTCAACACTCTGTGATCACATACGACCGACAGACAATTCTGGATGTGAATGGATCGGGTCGTTATAGACTGAAAGATGCATGTACGGTGGACCTCCTCGCTAGCATGGGAATACTTCGTGGGCTACATCGAGCGGCCTTTGTAGCAGCGGAGTCAAGTGCTAGCGGTGACCGCCAATGGAGACGACATAAACGGTGCGAGCGGAAGCAGAAGCGGGGATGCCGAGCTGGGCTAACAACAAAGAGAAAAGCTAACCAAAGAAGCGTGTAGTCTCCGGGTAAGAAGCCATTTAAACTAGAACTAGCCGGCATCAGGCTGGATAATCCCTGCACACATAGCAATTCTCTTAGAATAAAACACAACTCACATAATGTTTTTTCTTTTGTGACCGTGTCAGAGGCAGACATACATTGTACTGAGGTAGCTAACTATGATGCGTTCAGTTTATCGCAACATCAAGCAAACAATCTGAATATCCCTGTCGTATCAATTGCTAGATATGGTCGAAACTATTTGAAGTGCAATACGCATAATAAACGCAACATTATTAATATTGATACTTCGGATAATTTCAACAAACAATCCTCAAAACAGCCCACTACCTATAATATGGGCTTTTTAAACATAAGATCATTATCTTCCAAAACGTTATTAGTTAATGAAGTCATTAGAGACAACAAACTTGACGTCGTTGGTCTCGCCGAGACCTGGCTCAAACCAGACGATTTTTTTGCGCTAAATGAGGCATCTCCTCCTAACTATACCAATACACATGTTGCCCGACCTCTTAAAAGGGGAGGGGGTGTCGCACTAATATACAATGAAAACTATAATCTTACACCTAACCTAAATAATAAATATAACTCGTTTGAGGTGCTCACTTTGAGGTTTGTCACACCGCTGCCTCTCCACCTGGCTGTTATCTACCGCCCCCCTGGGCCCTATTCGGACTTCATCAGTGAATTCTCAGAGTTTGTTGCTGATCTAGTGACGCACTCCGACAATATAATCATAATGGGGGACTTTAATATCCATATGAATACCCCATCGGACCCTCCATGCGTGGCGCTCCAGACTATAATTGATAGCTGTGGTCTTACACAAATAATAAATGAACCCACGCATCGCAACGGTAATACGATAGATCTAGTGCTTGTCAGGGGTGTCACCACCTCTAAAGTTACGATACTCCCGTACACTAAAGTAATGTCTGATCATTACCTTATAAAATTCGAAGTTCTGACTCATTGTCAACAAACTAATAATAATAATAATAACTACTATAGCAGCCGCAACATTAATACTGCCACAACGACGACTCTTACTGACCTACTGCCTTCGGTAATGGCACCATTCCCAAATTATGTGGGCTCTATTGATAACCTCACTAACAACTTTAATGACGCCCTGCGCGACACCATTGATATTGTAGCACCGCTAAAGCTAAAAAGGGCCCCTAAAAGGCGTACCCCATGGTTTACAGAAGAAACTAAAGCCCAGAAATTATCATGTAGAAAGCTGGAACGCAAGTGGCGTGCGACTAAACTTGAGGTTTTCCATCAAGCATGGTGTGATAGTTTAATAACTTATAAACGCATGCTTACCTCAGCTAAAGCTAAATATTACTCAAATCTCATCCACCTCAACAAAAATGATCCTAAATTTCTGTTTAGTACAGTAGCATCGCTAACCCAACAAGGGACTCCTCCCAGTAGCTCCACCCACTCAGCAGATGACTTTATGAATTTCTTTAATAAGAAAATTGAAGTCATTAGAAAAGAGATTAAAGACAATGCATCTCAGCTACAACTGGGTTCTATTAACACAGATACGACTGTATATACGACGGATACCGCCCTCCAAAATAGTTTCTCTCTCTTTGATGAAATAACATTGGAGGAATTGTCAAAATGTGTAAATGGGACAAAACAAACAACATGTTTACTTGACCCAATTCCTGGGAAACTTATCAAGGAGCTTTTTGTATTACTAGGTCCATCAGTGTTAAATATTATAAACTTATCACTTTCCTCTGGCACTGTTCCCCTAGCATTCAAAAAAGCGGTTATTCATCCTCTACTCAAAAGACCTAACCTCGATCCTGATCTCCTGGTAAACTACCGGCCGGTGTCCCACCTTCTGTTTATCTCGAAAATCCTCGAAAAAATTGTAGCACAGCAGCTAAATGAACACTTAGCGTCTAACAATCTCTGTGAACCTTTTCAGTCCGGTTTCAGGGCAAATCACTCTACGGAGACAGCCCTCGCAAAAATGACTAATGATCTATTGCTAACGATGGATTCTGATGCTTCATCTATGTTGCTGCTTCTTGATCTTAGCGCCGCTTTCGATACTGTTGATCATAATATTTTATTAGAGCGTATCAAAACGCGTATTGGGATGACAGACTTAGCCTTGTCTTGGTTTAACTCTTATCTTACTGACAGGATGCAGTGTGTCTCCCATAACAATGTGACCTCGGACTATGTTAAGGTAACGTGCGGAGTTCCCCAGGGTTCGGTTCTTGGCCCTGCACTCTTTAGTATTTACATGCTGCCGCTAGGTGACATCATACGCAAATACGGTGTTAGCTTTCACTGTTATGCTGATGACACTCAACTCTACATGCCCCTAAAGCTGACCAACACGCCGGATTGTAGTCAGCTGTAGGCGTGTCTTAATGTAATTAAACAATGGATGTCCGCTAACTTTTTGCAACTCAACGCTAAGAAAACGGAAATGCTGATTATCAGTCCTGCTCAACACCGACATCTATTTAATAATACCACCTTAACATTTGACAACCAAACAATTAAACAAGGCGACTCTGTAAAGAATCTGGGTATTATCTTCGACCCAACTCTCTCGTTTGAGTCGCACATTAAGAGTGTTACTTGTCTACAAGCGATGCTGAGATCATTATCCATGCCATGCGTTCGTTACATCTCGTCTCGATTACTGTAACGTTTTATTTTCGGGCCTCCCTATGTCTAGCATTAAAAGATTACAGATGGTACAAAATGCGGCTGCTAGACTTTTGACAAAAACAAGAAAGTTTGATCATATTACGCCTATACTGGCTCACTTGCACTGGCTTCCTGTGCACCTAAGATGCGACTTTAAGGTTTTACTACTTACGTATAAAATACTACACGCAAGCTCCTGCCTATCTTGACGATTGTATTGTACCATACGTCCCGGCAAGAAATCTGCGTTCAAAGAACTCCGGCTTATTAGTGATTCCCAGAGCCCAAAAAAAGTCTGCGGGCTATAGAGCGTTTTCTATTCGGGCTCCAATACTATGGAATGCCCTCCCGGTAAAAGTTAGAGATGCTACCTCAGTAGAAGCATTTAAGTCTCATCTTAAAACTCATTTGTATACTCTAGCCTTTAAATAGACTCCCTTTTTAGACTAGTTGATCTGCCGTTTTTTTTCTTTTCTTTTCTACTCTGCTCCCAACCCGGGGTGGACCGCTAGCCTGTCCATCAGATGGGGACGTCTCTACGCTGCTGACCCGTCTCCACTCGGGATGGTTCCTGCTGGCCCCACTATGGACTGGACTTTCGCTGATGTGTTGGACTTTCACAATATTATGTCAGACCCACTCGACATCCATTGCTTTCGGTCTCCCCTAGAGGGGGGGGGGGGTTTCTCATAGTCATTCACATTGACGTCCCACTGGGGTGAGTTTTCCTTGCCCGTATGTGGGCTCTGTACCGAGGATGTCGTTGTGGCTTGTACAGCCCTTTGAGACACTTGTGATTTAGGGCTATATAAATAAACATTGATTGATTGATTGATTGATATTTTGGCGACGAATTATGATGCTTATTGCTTTTTGATGACATTCTGGTCGGATGAATGAGACCAGAGCGTTTATACTGCAGCTACATTCGATTCATGTCCAATTTATATCCACATGCGAACGAGGCCTCAGTCGGATTTGAAAAATTCTGAAATGCATTGTTCACATTGACATGAAACAATCGGATACAGGTCACAAAATCGGAATTGACCAGCGGTGTGAACAAGGCCTTAAATGTCGACCAATAATAAATAATAAACTTTACAGATACAAAATACATACAAAGTACCGGTACACATATTCTCCCTCTACAGTTACCTAAAAAAACAGTTCAATCATATAGTATGCTTTATGCTAGGGCTGGGCGATGTATCGATATACGCGATATATCGCTGGTTTGTCTCTGTGCGATATAGAAAATGACTATATCGTGATATCGAGTATACGTTCTCACGCAGTTGCTTTTAGCTGCGGGCATTACACTACAGGCTCTCCTCGCTCTTTCCTTCTCACAGACAGACAAGCGCACCTTCGTACACACGTCACATACTGTCACGACATACGTCACATACGTATACGCCCTCCCCGAGCAGACAGGTAGCAGCATGGCTAATGCTAGCTGTGATGCTAGCGGAGTGGTGCGAGCGTTAATACAAGAGAAAGAAGGTGCGAATCTGGTAACAAATGGAGGAATAATGAATTCCCAAGAAAAACATCAGGGGGTCCATCGTCTGGCGGTGGTTTGGCTTCAAGTGGGAATATGTCGAACAGACAACCGTAATTTGTCAAGTGTGGGGCAAAAGCGTTGTAACAAACAGTTCAGGGTGTCCCAAGTTACCAGAGTGTGTTAGATAAGGAGGAGGAGTTTTGTCCCTCCAGAGTGGTTGCCGTAGGGCTGTGACGTAGGGTGTGTGTGGTTGTGGAAGGAGGTGTGTGATGTTGACATTAAAGAAGCGGTGGCTACCGAACCTGCTCTAATGTCTCCCGTTTATTATTTTATTAGATACGTACACTGTATAGGCCAACCCAGGACACTCGGCTACACTGCTAATATGTAGCATCATTTGAAGTCACCCGCTAGACAATGAAGAGTGCTTACTCCGCACGTCAATATCTCCGTTTGATGCCACACATCCACACCATCAAAATGCCGAGGCAAACATTTCCAGATCAACACCGTATGAAAAAAATAGTGATTTTTTTAGTTGTGATTTCCTTCTCTGCATTAAAGTTTAAAAGTAGGATATTTTAATGCAGTATGAAGAAGAATGTTTTAAAGTAGACACATAGAATCATCATACTGCTGTGAATATATGCATCTAGTGTTCATTCAAGGCTAAGGCAAAATATCGAGATATATATCGTGTATCGCGATATGGCCTTAAAATATTGCGATATTAAAAAAAGGCCATATCGCCCAGCCCTACTTTATGCATTGACTTTAATAGGAAACCTAAAAAAAGTCTTAGTTTAAAGCATTTTAATAAATATATTTGATGAGTTTATATCATACCTCCTAATTCTTGTTCAATGTTTGTTGATTTAGCAGATCTTGCTTTCATCATTGCCACTTGGACTAGAAGTGTATGTTCTTCATTCGTGCCGAATGCTTCCTCTTTGGGTGGATGTGACCCATGTTTCAAAAGCAGCTCCACTATCTGCAGTCAAATGAAAAAAACAGTTGCAGGTAAAAAAAAAAACTTCTGAAACATCTACCAACCTTTTCATTGCCAAACGTGGTGGCATCATGCAGTGGTGTAACTTTGTCTTGTGATGCAACATTAACCAGGGCTCCAGCATTAAGTAGACACAAGCAAGCCTCATACTGATTACGGAGAGCTGCTTCATGTAAGGCTGTGCGTCCTTATAGCAGAGATAAAGACCATTGTCAATGTTTTTATTGTGAATAAAATACACAGGTTCAAAATAAAGTAAAAAAAACACTGCACCTTACCTGTTTTGTCAGCCATGTTGACATTTGGTCCCAGCTTAAGGATGTCTTTAAGCAGCTGAACATCTCGGTTAAGTACAGCCTCATGGAGCAAAGTCTCACCAAAGCGATTTTGACGTTCAACAACTTTAAGAGTTGTGCCTGTCAGAAGTGGAGGACAGAGCAGGAAAAAATAGAATTATTAAAGTCATCCATTTGCAGCAAACATCTCCAAGTTTTCTGTAGTACGTAGTCCTTGTGAATGGTCTTCCCACTCAATGAAAGAAACAACCATATTTTGTTTATTCCTTTTTAGTCATAACTTGTGAGTGACTAAATATTTACTGTGTTACCTCGGCTTACATGTGCCCCACCGTTTTTTTTGGAATACGAGTCGTCTCTTGGATATTTTTTAGCTTTAAATAAATAGCTTTAAATTGCGAGTTACGAGCTAGCTTTATATACCTTGCCCCTGCTAGTTGGCGTAGCAAATGCCACACTGTACCCCGTAAGATCCACCCAGATCGCAGATCGCTAGCTAGCAAGACAAAACTGTTTTTGCAAACATTGGTTCGAAAAAAAGTGGAGGACAGAAGAACCATCTCCCTCTAGAGCAGGTGTGCCCAAACTTTTTCCAGTGAGGGCCGCACACTGAAAAATCAAAGCATGCAGGGGCCATTTTGATATTTGTCATTTTCAAAAACCAGTAAAATTTAGGGCTCCCCTTAAGTTTGGTCCCAGGTACCCAGATAGGTCTCAGTTATAAAAATGTTAAAAAGAAGAAGAAAAAAGTTTATAAATTTAACATTTTTGTTAAAGGAAACCGTTTTTATGGAAAAAACACAAAATATGCAATGTATTTACCCCCAAAAAAATTTCAAAGAGGAATATTTTATGTGAAGCAGTTGAAGCCCTAACTAGGTCAATATATCTTAACAACATTGATTTTTAATTCATTATTACTTTTTGAGCAATGGTAGTTTAAAAATAAAAATCCCACTAAAATTCTTAGGGATCCAAAGGGCCTAAATCATACAAGTGTTAAAATTCATACATTATGTTTTCTTATTTTTACTTTTAACACCTACATCTCTAAATCTACTTTAGATCTATCCGTAGATTACAAATTTAAATTATTTATTTTTTAAGGTTTTTTTTGTGTTTTAATTATGCTCTTTTTGTCATTAAAAACTTAGTTTTTATAGCAAACACACAAAACATGTTATAGGTTTTCCCAAAAAATATTAAAAGTGAAATATTTGATGTGAAGTAATTGGAGCCTTCAATAGGTCAATAATTCATTACAACATTGATTCCTTATTATTTTTTAGCAATGACAGTTTTAAGAGAAAAAATGGCCTGCATGGCAGCTTTGTGTTATTAAAGTTAACATTGCTACTGTTTCTCATAAAATTTCAAATATATGCTCTTTTATTCAACTTTTTCATATTATTTTGTAATACAATTGAAAATTTGGCTGCGCGCAGCACTTTGGACACCTGTGTTCTTGAGCATGTCCCCCTCTAAAATAAGTTTTAGATTGCATGTAAAAACATATGTGATTTACCTTTCAAACCAACATGAAAGTGGATGATCTCTCCCTGTCTTTTATGTATTTATTATTTTAAATATTACTGTTCTTTAATGTGTGGGCAGCACTGTGACACAGGGGTTAGTGCGTGTGCCACACAGTACGAAGGTCCTGGGTTCGATCCTGGGCTCGGAATCTTTCTGTGTGGAGTTTGCATGTTCTCCCCGTGACTGCGTGGGTTCCCTCCGGGTAATCCGGCATCCTCCCACTTCCAAAGACATGTACCTGGGGATAGGTTGCTTGGCAACACTAAATTGGCCCTACTGTGTGAATGTGAGTGTGAATGTTGTCTATCTGCGATGAGCTGGCGACCTGTCCAGGGTGTACCCCGCCTACCACCCGAATGCAGCTTAGATAGGCTCCAGCACCCCCCACGACCCCAAAAGGGACAAGCGGTAGAAAATGGATGGATGGATGGATGGATGGATGTTCTTTAATGTGTATTTTAACTACTTTGTAGCATTTGTGAAATTTGAACTGTTTTAAAAATGTGCTGTATAAATAAATAGATTGGACTGGAAGAGGAAGTGGATGATATTTATTGAAGAAAAAAAAGAAGCCATGGAAAAACATAATCGAGGTGTATGTGTAGTACGACTAGCGGAGTACTTTGCAATCTACCATACTGAAGCTGGTGAAGTCTATAATCCCAGCCAAGGGTGTTAGGATAATTTTTTTGAATGGCAGACATGTATCCATTAAAATCTGAAGAAGCTGCTGATGGTGTGTTTGATGGCGAAGCAGTTTGAAAGAGATACCCTAAAAGTCGGCAGGCGCTGTGCAAATATTAAAGTCCATTTAGGGACAAACAAGGGACTACAACAATTTTGAGTTATGAAAGCCGTCACAGGACCAATTAATCTGGTATGTCAATGCAACACTATATTTATTTAAATTTTATTTTTTATTCAAATATGAAGTTTTGATGTTCAAATGCACATTTTTTATATGGGTTTACCCAATGCAGAGTTTCCACTGATATTTAATATTTCCATGATTTACAATGGGAATCACAAACATAAGAGGTCAAATGAAATTTCAGAATTTCAGATAATTATCTACCTCAGAAGTTTGAATTTGGGAAAACATATTTTTAAAAAGCTGTCAACTGTCATGTTAGATGTGAAAAATTGCAGGTCAGTTGCCACTAAGGGACGTTTTATAACATGGAAAACATTTGAATGAGACACTGAAAGGTGCATTACACGCAATACTGTACCTGTTGGAAGTCTCTTAGAGGTTGATCTACTCGCCCGGGCAATTGGCTTTACAATGTTTTGTATTTTCCTGTAAATAATATGTAATTAATAAAAACATCAAAATTGATTTTTTTTTTGGAATGTCTAAAATGTTATTACAGAGAGGAAGTGACAGACGCCTATTAAATGCATCCAGTTAGTGCTGCAACGATTAATCCGATTACAAAAAGGCTTCCATTTACATTCCATTACTTCAGTTAATCGTTTAATGATTAATAAAAATTTATAAAATCTGTACTGTAAGAAAGAAGGTAAAAAAAAGTTAAATATAAAGTAAAATATGGTAAACGAAGGCAAAAGGTAAATAGAAGGTAAAATAAGGTAAATAAAATGTAAAAAGGTTATAAAAAAGGTAAAAGAAGGTATCTGTATTAAATAAAAGGTAAAATAAGGTGAATAAAAATAAATATAGAAGATATATAAGATACATAAAAGATGAATAAATGGTAAGTAAAAGGTAAAAGAAGGAATATAGAAGGCAACATAAGTTGAATAGAAGGTAAATATATGGTAATAAAAGGTAAAATGAGGAATATAGAAGATAAAAAAAGATAAAACAAAGTCAAAAAGGTAAATCATCGGTAAAAGAATGTAAATAGAAGGTAGATAAAAGGTGAAAAAAGGAATATAGAAGGTAAAACAAGGTAAAAGACGGTCAAAGAAGATAAATCGAAGGTAATGAAGGATATGGCAGGTACAAAAATTGTTGCTTATTTAAACTGTTTTCCCTGAAATACGCATTGAGGCTATAAAGTGTGTTTTATCCCATTACTGGATTTTCTAATAAACTAATCAATGATCACCATTACTAAAATAATCGATAGCTGCAGCCCTAAACCAATTTCCCACCTTACAGCTTCCTTGAAATTCATTAAAAGCCATGCCAGTTAAGATAACAAAAACACGTACCTTGCCTTCGCCCTCATGTTTCCTTGCTGAATGTTGGAATTTCAATGATTCCTAGTGATGTTTATAAGATGCCCACCTCAACTCTGCTGGTGTTGCTGGTTTGTGGATGAACCTTTGTAGAAATAAAATTGTGTAAATCTAAAAACTTAACATGTAATCCAAGTAGTAACCCAAAACCTTGTAACAGATCCATATGTACCCTTAATTCAAAAGTAAAGCCATCAAGAGATAATTTTGAGGCATGAGATAAACCTGGACTTGGTGATTTTAGAATGACTTAGTGGAACCCCTAGTCATTCCACAGTCCTATGCTGATCAGCCGTATTATTAGTGATTTCTTATCAAATATTTTAAATAAAAACAAAACTGCTCAACTTTTAAAGGGAACTGCCATGTAGGAGAGAAAACAGAAAAGAGCTTTCAAAACAATATTGTCACCTAGTGGGGTTTTATCTGTATTGCTGGAAGTGTCAAATAAGTAACCAATCCTTTTGATATCAGTTTTCTGAAGTCACACAATATTTGTTTTCTTGCATGAAATCACAAATGATAGTGTTTCACCATCCAAGTTGTGTGTAACTTTTTTCACCCGGGAAAATGTTATTTGCTAAACCTAACCCAAAACTAAAAATGGGTTGTGAAAAGTTAATTAAAGACATGTTACATACAATAAAGTTATTGACAAATAGTCCTATGGTTAGTAACCATAGAAAAAAATTAAATAAACCCAAACAATAAACACTTGAAATAGTATTTAAATAATAATTATATTCTGAGGGACTACTACTCTTTGCTCAATTATTCCATATGTCTTGCAAATCTAGAACAATTGACAAGCAATAATCTTTGAAGTCTCAAAATTAGCTGGATATTTCTGGTAATTAAGTTTTGTCAATTCAAGACAATTTTATTGATTGAACGCCATTTCACAACGGAAGTTATTTAAAGGCACTTTACACATTGAGCAGGTCTAGAACCACACTCCCAGTCCCTAACATTCAAGAGAACCAGCTGAATCCTACACAAGCTGTAAAAGACCCTAGGCTTTGTGGGGCGGCCATGTCTCGATCGTTGTAAAAGAGACATAGTAGAGCACTCGCGTCAAACACAAGGCCCGGGCCTTGTGTTTGACACGAGTGCTCAGATCTGGCCCGCCACATAATTTTAAACGGCACGCGAAAGCATCAATAAAGTACTTTATCCTTCTATCTGTCTCCATTTTGACAGACAACACACAATACACAAACTGCAAGCAGTTGCATATATTTTAGACTATATTATTGTCTAATAATGGAACAAATATTAAATTATCATACATTAAAAATATTTTTAGTTAAAATATAAATACATGTATTTGCTTGACTTATGATTTCAAAGCAAGTTATCCATCAAACTGTACACTGTAGGGATGATGTTTGACAAGAAATTATCGAGTTCGAGCCTATTATCGAATCCTCTTATCGAACCGATTCCTTATCGATTCTCTTATCGAGTCCAGATAGGTTGTTGTATATGGAAAAAAAACACACAATATTTGATTTAACAAAAGCTCACTTTTATTATATAAGAAAAAAATAAAATCTAATAAATAAATAAATATTGACTGTTACCCCCCTAAAAAAATAAAATAAATTAAATAAATATTGACTGTTGTTACCCAAAGTATATTAAGTGGGATTTTTCAGAAAAACAAATATATACAGTAACACAAAAACAACCTGTCTCTGTGATCACTATAGGTGTATAAATAATAATATAGTGTTAAATAAAATCAGTCCCTTGGGCACAAAACTTAAAAAATAATACAGCTCCCCAACAAGTGCACTTCTGCTGCTATTTGACATAACTGTTTGTTATGATGCTTTGACATTTTTGCACTTTATTTCTTTATTGAAAGAAAATTCTATGAAGAGAAAAGTTGTTTGCAAATGTGTGCTAAAAAATGAAAAGTTAAAGCTAAAAAAATAAAAACACTTTATTGAGTTAACATTATTTCTTTACAGGGTAGCTAGATAGATAGATGTGATGTTATGAGCTAGGGAATATAACAACTACACTACCCAGCATGCAACGGGAGTGACGAGCATGCGCGGTAGCCCCGAAAAGTGTTGTTGCATGTCGTCACCCGGCAGCTAAGAATGAGATTATGAGCACGCTGTGAAAGTAAACGTCAAGAACTCAGCCAACACGCCTCGTCTGCATTATTTATAATTAGACAGACAACACATATACAGTGTGATTTTGTTTTGTTTACAAGGAAAAAAAAACAAAAGTTAAAAAAGGGAGATGTCATATATGTATGTGCTGCGGTTGCTTTAAGAACGTTGCGACAGCTGCCGTAAAGGAGGTGCGTTGCTAGCCTGGTTGCTATGTTTCCGGTTGGTCGTAAAAGTGTTCGTCATGTGTTTGTACCCTGCTCAAATCTCTCAGTAAAGTTATTCATTGGATTATACCTTTTGTTTTGAACTTTATTACACCTTGGAGCGCTTTTTCTGGTCCATTGTTTTTCCTGCTTTCCCTATCTGCGCCTAATGACTGAGCTACGTGACGTAATTTCTTGTGATGTCTCAAGGGGCATTTCTGGTCGGGACGGGATTCGTTCCCAGCGATTTGAATAAAGAACCAACTCTTTTTCTTTACTATAGTGGTCTCGATAACGGGTACCGGTTCTCAAAAAGGGATTCGAGTCCGAGGACTTGGTTCTTTTCTTATCGAACAACCGGGAAAACCGGTTTCGAGTATCATCCCTAGTACACTGTCAAAATGACAAAATATATCGCAGTAAAAAACTGGCAGTCCAGTCCCTAGAATTTTACCACAAAAAAACACTGGTGCCTTTTTTCAATTTACTGTAAAAACTACAATAGAGTTTACAGTGACAAAACAATGGTATTGTTTTTCAATTTACAGTAAGAAACTGTAAAAACAACAAACTGGCAGCTAAGTCGCCTGAATCTTAACGTGAAAAAAATGTGGTTTGGTTTTTCCATTTACAGTAATATGCTGTAAAAACCACCGTAAATTTAAAAGTAAAATTCTGGCAGCAGTTTTTTTTACCCCAAAATCTTTAGATTATTTTTTAAAGTGTATTTAAAAACATATATTAAAATCAAATGCATATGCAATTGTGTAAAAATATTATGAGGCGAATCCTAATACATTTATATTTACATATTATTCACTGTTACACGCAGCCCTTTGAGGGCAGCCCTAACTGCGGGTGGCACTCAATGAAAATGAGTTTGACACCCCTATAGTAGAGGGGAAGAGAGTAGTAGACAATTTTCTGGTTATTGATACACACATTAGGTCCATTATTGCAGTGCGTCTGTGATATGTTATTATATGCTGAAGGATCATGTCAAAATTACTTAAGTATATTTAGGAATCAAGAATAGTGATTTTTATTATTATGCCAAATCTTCACCAAATATATGTAGAATCACCATAAAATGTTTGTATTTAACTAAAAAAATGCAATTGTGTGTAACAGTTTGACACAAAATTATGAAATTTATGTTTTTGAGTGAACTTCTTATGAAAGTACTACATAGAGCAGGGGTGTCCAAAGTTTTTCCAGAGAAAACATATCAATTCGAGGACACAGGGGGGCCACTTTGATACATTTTGACACACCAATACTGATGACGGTAGAACAGAGATTCTCAAACTGTGGTACGTGTACCACTGGTGGTACACAGGCACTATCTAGTGCAGGGGTGAGCAACCCAAAATGTTGAAAGAGCCATATTGGACCAAAATTTAAATAAAAAAAAATCAGTCTGGAGCCGCAAAAAATTAAAAGCCTCGTATAAGTGTCTAATGAAGGCACCACATGATGTGTCTATATCAGCTATTTTAGCCTACTATCAAAATGACCATGTGGCGCAGGCTGACGTAAACCTTTGTTGACAGAAATAATATTCATTCTACACATTTTTACAAAATTGGAAAACATTAGTAAAACGGAGGCTTCTCAGAGGGTGAGATAACGCCTGGAAATTATTGGCTTAGAATGGCCAAAAGTACAGATGTGTGTGTCCAAGTTAAAGGAAACAGCAGGCTGTCTTCCTCTAATGGATTTATTACAATCTTTGCGAGCTGGGTAACGTTTGCTGTGGTCTATAACGGCACACAAACAACTATCAGAAATGTAGCCAATACTACATACAGATAGCGTGTTATTAGACACGCAAATACAAATTAAATACACAGAGAACATAAGTAAAGGAAATTAAATGAGCTCAAATATACCTACAAACGAGACATAATGATACAATATGTACATACAACTGGGCTAAATAGCATGTAAGCATCGATTACTTGTACATGTAAACAAACTACGGTGAGTTCAAGGACTGTCGAAATTAGTAAAACAAAACGGTGCTTGCCAAATAATCTCATCGGTGAAGCATGTTTAATATAAAGTGGGATTTCTAACAATTAGGAAGGTTTTTGTCATGTTTGTCCTCCTACAGAAACCATATTAAAACAAAAAATATTTTTTCCACTCTTTTTTCCATTTTGAACTCATTAGAAAGGAGATTAAAGACAACGCATCCCAGCTACAACTGGGTTCTATTAACACAAATACGACTGTATATACGACGGACACTGCCCTCCAAAATAGTCTCTCTATTTTTGATGAAATAACATTAGAGGAATTATTACAGCGTGTAAGTGGGATAAAACAAACAACATGTTTACTTGACCCACTTCCTGGGAAACTTATCAAGGAACTGTTTGTATTATTAGGTCCATCAGTGTTAAATATTATAAACTTATCACTTTCCTCCGGCACTGTTCCCCTAGCATTCAAAAAAGCGGTTATTCATCCTCTGCTCAAAAGACCTAACCTCGATCCTGACCTCATGGTAAACTACCGACCGGTCTCCCACCTTCCGTTTATTTCCAAAATTCTCGAAAAAATTGTTGCACAGCAGCTAAATGAACACTTAGTGACTAACAATCTCTGTGAACCTTTTCAATCCGGTTTCAGGGCAAATCACTCTACGGAGACAGCCCTCGCAAAAATGACTAATGATCTATTGCTAACGATGGATTCTGATGCGTCATCTATGTTGCTGCTTCTTGATCTTAGCGCCGCTTTCGATACCGTCGATCATAATATTTTATTAGAGCGTATCAAAACACGTATTGGTATGTCAGACTTAGCCTTGTCTTGGTTTAACTCTTATCTTACTGACAGGATGCAGTGCGTCTCCCATAACAATGTGACCTCGGACTATGTCAAGGTAACGTGCGGAGTTCCCCAGGGTTCGGTTCTTGGCCCTGCACTCTTTAGTATTTACATGCTGCCGCTGGGTGACATCATTCGCAAGTACGGTGTTAGCTTTCACTGTTATGCTGATGACACTCAACTCTACATGCCCCTAAAGCTGACCAACACGCCGGACTGTAGTCAGCTGGAGGCGTGTCTTAATGAAATTAAACAATGGATGTCCGCTAACTTTTTGCAACTCAACGCTAAGAAAACGGAAATGCTGATTATCGGTCCTGCTAGACACCAACATCTATTTAATAATACAACTTTAACATTTGACAACCAAACAATTAAACAAGGCGACTCGGTAAAGAATCTGGGTATTATCTTTGACCCAACTCTCTCGTTTGAGTCACACATTAAAGGCCTACTGAAACCCACTACTACCGACCACGCAGTCTGATAGTTTATATATCAATGATGAAATCTTAACATTATAACACATGCCAATACGGCCGGGTTAACTTATAAAGTGACATTTTAAATTTGCCGCTAAACTTCCGGTTCGAAACGCCTCTGCGTGTGACGTATGCGTGTGACGTAGCCCGGCGAACACGGGTATGCCTTCCACATTGAAGCCGATACGAAAAAGCTCTGTTTTCATTTCATAATTCCACAGTATTCTGGACATCTGTGTTCGTGAATCTGTTTCAATCATGTTCATTGCATTATGGAGAAGGAAGCCGAGCAAGCAAAGAAGAAAGTTGTCGGTGCGAAATGGACGTATTTTTCGAACGTAGTCAGCCACAACAGTACACAGCCGGCGCTTCTTTGTTTACATTCCCGAAAGATGCAGTCAAGATGGAAGAACTCGGATAACAGAGACTCTAACCAGGAGGACTTTTGATTTGGATACACAGACGCCTGTAGAGAACTGGGACAACACAGACTCTTACCAGGATTACTTTGATTTGGATGACAAAGACGCAGACGTGCTACTGTGAGTATGCAGCTTTGGCTTTTTTTTGCGTATGTACGTAACTTTTTTAAAATATATAAGCTTTATGAACCTTGGGTTAGGTGAACGGTCTTTTGGGCTGAGTGATTGTGTGTGTTGATCATGTGTTTGAATTGTATTGGCGTGTTCTATGGAGCTAGGAGCTAGCAGAGGAGCTAGGAGCTAGCATAACACGTACCGTACCGTACGTGCGCGTCACGTACATAACTTTTTAAAAATATATAAGCTTTATGAACCTTGGGTTAGGTGAACGGTCTTTTGGGCTGAGTGATTGTGTGTGTTGATCGGGTGTTTGAATTGTATTGGCGTGTTCTATGGAGCTAGGAGCTAGCAGAGGAGCTAGGAGCTAGCATAACAAACACGCAGGTGTTATTATGCAGTTAATTTGTGGCATATTAAATATAAGCCTGGTTGTGTTGTGGCTAATAGAGTATATATATGTCTTGTGTTTATTTACTGTTGTAGTCATTCCCAGCTGAATATCAGGTACCGTGAGTAAGCAGCCTTGGCTGCTAAACATTCGATAACTTGACCGTATGTGCGCGTCACGTACGTAACTTTTTAAAAATATATAAGCTTTATGAACCTTGGGTTAGGTAAACGGTCTTTTGGGCTGAGTGATTGTGTGTGTTGATCAGGTGTTTGAATTGTATTGGCGTGTTCTATGGAGCTAGGAGCTAGCAGAGGAGCTAGGAGCTAGCATAACAAACACGCAGGTGTTTTTATGCAGGATTAATTTGTGGCATATTAAATATAAGCCTGGTTGTGTTGTGGCTAATAGAGTATATATATGTCTTGTGTTTATTTACTGTTGTAGTCATTCCCAGCTGAATATCAGGTCACCCCCGGCTCTCACAGCATCTTCCCTATCTGAATAGCTTCAACTCCCCACTAGTCCTTCACTTGCACTTTACTCATCCACAAATCTTTCATCCTCGCTCAAATTAATGGGGAAATTGTCGCTTTCTCGGTCCGAATCTCTCTCACTTCATGCGGCCATCATTGTAAACAATAGGGAACTTTGCGTATATGTTCAACTGACTACGTCACGCTACTTCCGGTAGGGGCAAGCCTTTTTTTTATCAGATACCAAAAGTTGCAATCTTTATCGTCGTTGTTCTATACTAAATCCTTTCAGCAAAAATATGGCAATATCGCGAAATGATCAAGTATGACACATAGAATAGATCTGCTATCCCCGTTTAAATAAAAAAAATTCATTTCAGTAGGCCTTTAAGAGTGTTACTAAAACGGCCTTCTTTCATCTCCGTAATATCGCTAAAATTCGTTCCATCTTGTCCACTAGCGACGCTGAGATCATTATTCATGCGTTCGTTACGTATCGTCTCGATTACTGTAACGTATTATTTTCGGGTCTCCCTATGTCTAGCATTAAAAGATTACAGTTGGTACAAAATGCGGCTGCACGGCTTTTGACAAAAACAAGAAAGTTTGATCATATTACGCCTATACTGGCTCACTTGCACTGGCTTCCTGTGCACTTAAGATGCGACTTTAAGGTTTTACTACTTACGTATAAAATACTACACGGTTTAGCTCCAGCCTATCTCGCCGATTGTATTGTACCATATGTCCCGACAAGAAATCTGCGTTCAAAGAACTCCGGCTTATTAGTGATTCCCAGAGCCAAAAAAAAGTCTGCGGGCTATAGAGCGTTTTCTATTCGGGCTCCAGTACTCTGGAATGCCCTCCCGGTAACAGTTAGAGATGCTACCTCAGTAGAAGCATTTAAGTCCCATCTTAAAACTCATTTGTATAATCTATTGTATAAATAGACCCCCCTTTTTTAGACCAGTTGATCTGCCGTTTCTTTTCTTCTCTCCTCTTCTCCCCTGTCCCTTGCGAGGGGGAGTTGCATAGGTCCGGTGGCCATGGATGAAGTGCTGGCTGTCCAGAGTCGGGACCCCGGGTGGACCACTAGCCTGTGCATCGGTTGGGGAAATCTCTGCGCTGCTGACCCGTCTTCGCTCGGGATGGTTTCCTGTTGGCCCAGCTGTGGACTGGACTCCCGCTGATGTGTTGGATCCACTGTGGACTGGACTTTCACAATGTTATGTCAGACCCACTCGACATCCATTGCTTTCGGTCTCCCCTAGAGGGGGGGGGTTACCCACATATGCGGTCCTCTCCAAGGTTTCTCATAGTCATTCACCGACGTCCCACTGGGGTGAGTTTTTCCTTGCCCGTATGTGTACCGAGGATGTCGTTGTGGCTTGTACAGCCCTTTGAGACACTTGTGATTTAGGGCTATATAAATAAACATTGATTGATGATGATTGATTGACCTCCTAGGCCAGACCTGGGCATTCTGCGGCCCGCGGGCCACATCCGGCCCTTTGTACGTTTCTGTCCGGCCCGCGTGAGGCCAATCATAAATTACAAAATACATTTTAAAAAGTATCTATCTCGAGTGTGCAATACAACGGTGCTGCTTTTGTTTTGAAAAGCGTTATTTGTATTACTTCCGTGTGGACGTATGCGCGTGCGTGATTGTGAGTGAATGTGAACAGCGGCAATCACAAATTACAAAATAAATTTAAAAAAACATCTATGTTGTGCGTGCAATACAACTGTGCTGCTTTTATTTTTAAAAGTGTCATTTATGGGCGTATGTCCGTGTGTAACCTGTGAGTGAAGTTGCACAGCGACAAGTGATGCCCGGTTATCCCCGAAACGCTAAAAAAAGAAAACTTGTTGACGAATGGCGTGTTTTCAACAAGACATGGACTGCCAAGTATTTCTTTACAGAAATTAAAGGTAAAGCCGTGTGCTTAATTTGTGGTACACAGGTTGCTGTGTTTAAAGAATATACTGTAACGACCTGCTGAAGTTGATGTTGTGTTCTTGAGTTGCGGAAATGAGGAGTGAGGATAGACGTGCGTGTGGAAGGAACGAGATAAGTTGAGCTGTGTTAGTATAGGTTGCTCAATAAAAGTTTAAAAAGAGCGTCAGACTTGGTGTGCACTTCTTCTGGACGCTACAATTGGTGTCAGAAGTAAAGCTTTGTGCATACTGCCCCTGCTTGTGTGAGCATACTGCGCTGCTTGTGTGCTCAGCCTGCTACGTCATCGGGAGGTACGTGCTACGTCATCGGGAGGTACGTGCCACAATGTTTCCTAGCGACTTTGTCAAGATGGAACAGGAGGGGAAGGACATTGAGTGGGGACTTAAGGTGCCGGCAGCGACTGCAGATGTCTGTGTGAATCCCGGACGTGAGGAGCTCGCCGCCAAGAGAGAGAGAGAGAGAGGGAGGAAGGAGAGAGGCAGTCTTTACAGGTGCAGCGCACGCTGCTTGGCATGGGGGAATTCCGCCCTCAATGAAGACTCCCAGGTTTGATGGCAAGGCGAACTGGGAGGCATTTCATCCCACTTCTGACACCAATTATAGCGTCCAGAAGAAGTGCACACCAAGTCTGACGCTCTTTTTAAACTTTTATTGAGCAACCTATACTAACATAGCTCAACTTATCTCGTTCTTTCCACACGCGCGTCTATCCTCACTCCTCATTTCCGCAACAGCTACGCTTCCTCCTTCTTCGCCAATCACCTTACAGGCGTGCTATGTTCACAACAAAGAGGATGCAGGATAAAGTGACAGAAATTGAAATTGTTGCATTGTTTTATACATCAGAAAGTGTTGTGTAAGAAAGTGTTAAAAATAAAACCATCAAAAGCCATCTGCTTTTGTATAAAGATAAGTTAGGTTAAATGAAAATATTATAATTATTTATCTTACGGTATATCAAAAATAATTTGAGCAAAATTTAATTGAAATATTGTCGGTGTGGCCCTCCAGCAGTGCTCGGGTTGCTCATGCGGCCCCCGGTAAAAATTAATTGCCCACCCCTGTCCTAGGCGCTCATTCAGCCTCTGCTCGGACCACAAACACCTCCAGTGGCTCCACCGCATGAAGGACGCCAACACGCGGATCACTCGTTGGTATCTAGCTTTACAACCCTACAATTTCAGAGTGATCCACAGACCGGGGGCGCAGATGGCTGTGGCTGACTTCCTCTCCCGCTCTCACACGTTTGTTTGTTACTGGATACTTCATAATACGCTTCTGCCTTGGAAACTTTGTATGTGTAAGTAATATGCAACTATAATTATACGATACTTGTTTATATTGACAAATGTGCTGTTTTTAGACAACGATATTGTTCAATTATTATTACGCATGTCTAGCTTCAGTAGCTTGTCTGCTATTCTGTGCTTTGCTGTTGTGTAGCAGCTATAGCGCCGTGATTCTCAAATTGTGGTACATGTACCACTAGTCGGAGTCGTGTATAAAGAGAGTATGGCAAACTCGGTTCCATATGTCAGTAATGAATACAGCAAAATATGAGAGGGACAAGCGGTAGAAAATGGATGGATGGCGATCTCCTCAATGATTGGTCAAAAGGCACTCACTTGACTACAGGGCGCCATGACTGCTACTAACTTTGAAATAATGCAATGTGTTTGAAACGTTTCCTCAATAGTTTTTCGACCCGCGAGAATCGAGGACCGCTTTTACCACTATTTAAGTTAAGCTCATGGTAAAGTATATTGAATGATGTGGACACGTTTGTTACTGGATACTTCCTTATGCGCTTCTGCCTTGGAGACTTTGTATGTGTAAGTAACATGCAATTATAATTATTTGATACTTGTTTATATTTAGACTGCGATATTGTTCAATTATTATTTTACGCATGTCTAGCTTCAGTAGCTTGTGTGCTATTCTGTGCTTTGCTGTTGTGTGGTTGCTATAGCGCCATAATTCTCACACTGTGGTACGTGTACCATTAGTCAGAGTCGTGTATAAAGAGAGTATGGCCAACACCAGTGGTCCCCAACCTTTTTGTAACTGCGGACCGGTCAACGCTTGAAAATTTGTCCCACGGACCCCGGGGTGGGGGAGGTGTATGGTATTTTTTTTTTTTTGTCATAAAAAAATACAATCATGTGTGCTTACGGACTGTATGCCTGCAGACTGTATTGATCTATATTGATATATAATTTAGGAACCAGAAATATTAATAACAAAGAAACAACCCTTTTGTGCGAATGAGTGTGAATGAGTGTAAATGGGGGAGGGAGGTTTTTTGGGTTGGTGCACTAATTGTAAGTGTATCTTGTGTTTTTTATGTTGATTTAATAAAACAAATTAAAAAAATAAAAATTATTAATAATTTTTCATTTCTTGTGCGGCCCGGTACCAATCGATCCACGGACCGGTACCGGGCCGCGGCCCGGTGGTTGGGGACCACTGGCCAACACAGTTCCAGGCGATCTCCTCAATGATTGGTCAAAAGCATACAGCATAGGTCAGTAATGAATAAAGCAAAACATGAGAGGGGGACAAGCGGTAGAAAATGGATGGATGGCGATCTCCTCAATGATTGGTCAAAAGGCACTCACGTGACTACAGGGCGCCTTGACTGCTAATAACTTAGAAATAATGCAATGCGTTTGCGATGTTTCCTCGTTAGTTTCTCGATCTGCGAGAATTGTACATCGAGAATTTACATCGCTTTACCCACAACCCGTCAGAACCCAACATTGATTAAACGTTGTCAAAAAGCATGTTGTACCAACGTTAGGTTTGATTTGCTCAACGTCAGGACCTAATTCAACAAGTTCTCAACATTGTTTCAATGTCTTCTGCCTGCTGGGAAGTTTCATGGTTTGTGCACTGGTTTTCACCAGGCTTAACTGTACATTTTAATTCTAAAATTAATAACTACTTCTACAACTAAATACTCCCATGGAATGTCCCCATACCCAATATATCAATATTTAAAGATAACAATATACCTTATTAGTCAGTGACGTCACTCAGACATGCTAGCTTGCTAGCTAAATTATATGTGGATATGTTCACTCATAGATTACGGTTGGTAAATTCGACTCATATTTAACCGAGTGTAAAGGAAAATGTATTCTTTATAGTATAACCAGAGCTGCAATTACCTCAGCAAATGTATTTGTCGACTTTTCCCAAGCACTAAAGTCTGTCAATGGCACAGTGGCGACGACGCAGATTTGACAGAACTGACCTTGTCCTGCCGTCGCCTGTCGAAGTGGCGCGAAATCACTGCACTTTACTTATATTCAACAATAAAAAGTACGCACAGCACAGCAAACCTTAGTAAAATAAAAAACAAATAATGTATATAAATCAATATAAATAAGTAATCAAAAGTTTAATCACTGACCGCCTGTATCCGTCTCTAGCACGCGCATGCGCAGTACACACAAGCTGAGCTGCGTTGTATCATCCCATATTGTATTATTTCACATTTTGTGAAACAAATCAGGGGTGAATAGTTTGTTTACATACCTGATATGAAGTGTTCATTGCATATCCTTGTGTACATCGTAGGTTTCCATCGTTCACGACAAATCGCCGCGATCCGAAGCTAAGATTTGGTTTATCGCCTCGTCTATTGCTACATCCAACAGCACAAAATACAAGTGTGTTAAGTGAGCGAATAGAGAATGAAGGGAATGTTGTATACAACACGAAGGGAAATCTCTTAAATCAACTGTGTGTCATGTTGAGCGTTAAAGAAAATTTGAAACGTGACATTTCTGTTCAGAATGGGGACTCAAATAATTCAACACGAGTACTATTTCTCTCTGTGGGCAGTAGTGATGGGTCGTTAGCGAACAATCAGCTCTTCGGAACGGCTCTTTTAGTTTAACGAGCCTGCTGCTTCTAAGCAAATATATTCATCTTCTTTATTTCTTTTGGAAAGGTGTGGAAAGTGAGCTATGGGAAAAAAGCTAGGCTTTCTAAAAGCCAGTTCATTGCTAAAACGAACAAAAAATCCTAGCAATTATTGCCTGTATTCTGTGTTTATTCCGTTTTGCACATTTACATTTTGTTTTGTATTGGCCCTAGTGTGTGAGTGTGAATGTTGTCTGTCTATCAGTGTTGGCCCTGCGATGAGGTGGCGACTTGTCCAGGGTGTACCCCGCCTTCCGCCCGAATGCAGCTGAGATAGGCTCCAGCACCCCCCGTGACCCCAAAAGGGACAAGCGGTAGAAAATGGATGGATGGATGTTTGTGTTGTTTCACTGCAAAAAGTTGGACATTTCCAATTTGTTTTTGTAGAAAGACAACGTGTTCCATTTTGACCATATCAAACCATATGAATAAAAACACATTTGATATAATTGTAATTTTACTTATGAATCAGAATCAGAATGTCTCCATTTCACAGCTATTGCTAATACTTTCCTTCACTTCCTGTATTATATCTGTGACATAAATATATACAGTACATACATAAATAAAATATGTGAAATACATTCACATAGATAAAAGTTATTGAGGCGTTATAGTCCACATAAAGAAGTGTATGTGCGAATACCTGATTTATTATTAATGTTTAAGACATTTTGTCATTCATAAACACAACTTTTTCACTAGGACCCCTGAATATTGGCCAATGCTGATACTGATCTGTTTCGGCATCAGAAATAATCATTCATACTTTTATTAATTTATAGTGTAGAATGTTAGAAAAGGTTTGATCAAGTGAAATTAATCAAACAGAGAACAAAGGTAGATATGAAAACCACTAATCTAGTTATTATAGTAGGGGACAAGCGTCAGAAAATGGATGGATAGATGGAGTAATAATTGTTTTTTGCCGACACCTAGTGGTCACAATAGGACATTAAGTTAAGCTCATGGTAAAGTATATTGAATGATGTGGACACGTTTGTTTATACTTCCTAATACGCTTCTGCCTTGGAGACTTTGTATGTGTAAGTAACATGCAACTATAATTATTTGATACTTGTTTATGTTGACAAATGTGCTGTTTTAGACTGCGATATTGTTCAATTATTATTACGCATGTCTAGCTTCAGTAGCTTGTCTGCTATACTGTGCTTTGCTGTTGTGTAGTTGCTATAGCGCCGTGAATCTCAAACTGTAGTACGTGTACCACTAGTCAGCGTCGTGTATAAAGAGAGTATGGCAAACTCGGTTCCAGGCGACCTCCTCAATGATTGGTCAAAAGGCCCTCACGTGACTACGGGGCACCATGACTGCTACTAACTTTGAAATAATGCTATGTGTTTGCAACGTTTCCTCGTTAGTTTTTCGACGTGTGCAGCATAGGGCTGCTCTACCCGCAAGAATTGTGGAACACTTTTACACCGCTTCACCCACAACCCGGAAAAGAGAAGTATGTTCTCCAACAACACTGGAAAGCCACCGATTACTGCGTCTTGTGCCAGGTAAAAACATGACACAACGTCTGCGTTTTGTCCAGGAGAGAACCCACAAAAGCCAATACAAATAATAACAGAAGAAATTAACAAATTAAAAAGATGGTTTGACAAAAACAGACTATCTTTGAATCTCAGTATAAGTAAAATAATGCAGTTTGGTAAAAGTAGAGGAGAAAGACAAATACAAATAGACAGACATTGAATGAGTAAAAGAAACCCAATTTTGGGTGTAATAATAGATGATAAAATTAACTACAAATCTCAAAGAATATACAGCAAACGTCAGTAATGAATAAAGCAAAATATGAGAGGGACAAGCGGTAGAAAGTGGATGGATGTTCTGGACCAAAAATCACTCCATATTCTCTACTCCTTGCCAGTGTTACCATATCTGAGGTATTGTGTGAAATAAAAGCATGGTTTAATGTTTGTTTAGAACTATATATAGACATATTATTTTAGTATATTTCGTCAGAAAAACTAACGTCAAAACGACAGCAATTGCATGCATCCGAGCACAGCCGCACACGACCTTGGTAGCAGTCATGGCGCCGGTTGATTAGTTGGCCTACTCTCTTTATACACGAGTCTGGGTAATTTATTTGTTTGGTGACACCTAGTGGTCAATATAGGACATGTTGTAGATGATGCAAACACGTTTGTTTGTGGATACTTTCTAATACGAGACTTTGTATGTGTAAGTAATATGCAACTATAATTATTTGATACTTGTTTATATCAACAAATGTGCTTCTTTAGACTGCAATATTGTTATATTATTATTACGTATGTTTAGCTTGTGCGCTATTGTGTGTGCTGCTGTTGTTTAGCTGCTATAGGTCCTATAGCAGTCTACCATGTTTACCTTTTGGGGTGTCAAAAAAAAATATATATATATATATTCAAATTAAATGCAATTCTTATTTGAAACGATTCTTAATCAATAAAAAATGTTTTTAAATCTAATATGTATATATATTTTTTTAATCTGTCCTGTCCAACCACTCGGGCAAATCATGTAGTTGATGTAGGTGCCCATATCTGATGTATAGATTTACTTTAGAAAAGATAAGTGTTGGATTTTACACTTGTTGCCTTATTTGTATTTGACTTTATTAAATGTTTGGGTATATTTGTATTAAAAAGCTGTTTTTTAAGTATTATAACAACTTATCAGAGCTGTTGTCTATCTTATAGAGAGAGGAATGTATTTAATCATATAAGTGGCACCCAATGTTATTAAAAAAGTATATATTTTCAATCGAGATTCGATTCTGGATCTAATCGTTACCCCCAAGAATGGAATCAAATCGTGTGGTGCCCAAAGACTCACAGCCCTGGTAAATGACTCGACTAAAATAGAAGAAAATACCAAACTTGTGTGCTTATTGGTGGATGTTTCGTTGTTAACTGTACACCCTACAGGACTGCTTATATCAGACATTTTACATATAAGCTCATATCATTTGATACTTTTTTTATTGTGTGAATTCTCCAAAGCATTCACAGATATGGTTTTCTACACCAAAATGCATCTATTTATTTTTGAATTTCAATCAATCAATCAATGTTTATTTATATAGCCCTAAATCACAAGTGTCTCAAAGGGCTGTACACCACAATGACATCCTCGGTACAGAGCCCAAATAAGGGCAAGGAAAAACTCACCCCAGTGGGATGTCGATGTGAATGACTATGAGAAACCTTGGAGAGGACCGCATATGTGGGTAATTCCCCCCCTCATCTAGGGGAGACCGAAAGCAATGGATGTCGAGTGGGTCTGACATAATATTGTGAAGGTTCAGTCCATAGTGGATCCAACATATCAGCGAAAGTCCAGTCCACAGAGGATCCAACATAATACTGAGAGTCCAGTCCATAGTGGGGCCAGCAGGAAACCATCCCAAGCGGAGACGGGTCAGCAGCACAGAGATGTCCCCAACCGATGCACAGGCGAGCGGTCCACCCCAGGTCCCGACTCTGGACAGCCAGCACTTCATCCATGGCCACCGGACCTGTGTAACTCCCCCTCCACAAGGGAGAGGAGGGCAGAGGAAAAAAGAAAAGAAACGGCAGATCAACTGGTCTAAAAAGGGGGTCTATTTAAAGGCTAGAGTATACAAATGAGTTTTAAAATGGGACTTAAATGCTTCTACTGAGCTAGCATCTCTAACTGTTACCGGGAGGGCATTCCATAGTACTGGAGCCCGAATAGAAAACGCTGTATAGCCCGCAGACTTATTTTGGGCTCTGGGAATCACTAATAAGCCTGAGTTCTTTGAACGCAGATTTCTTGCCGGGACATATGGTACAATACAATCGGCAAGATAGGCTGGAGCTAGACCGTGTAGTATTTTATACGTAAGTAGTAAAACCTTAAAGTCACATCTTAAGTGCACAGGAAGCCAGTGCAAGTGAGCCAGTATAGGCGTAATATGATCAAACTTTCTTGTTCTTGTCAAAAGTCTAGCAGCCGCATTTTGTACCAACTGTAATCTTTTAATGCTAGACATAGGGAGACCCGAAAATAACACGTTACAGTAATCGAGACGAGACGTAACGAACGCATGAATAATGATCTCAGCGTCGCTAGTGGACAAAATGGAATGAATTTTAGCGATATTACGGAGATGAAAGAAGGTCGCTTTAGTAACACGTATAATGTGTGACTCAAACGAGAGAGTTGGGTCGAAGATAATACCAAGATTCTTTACCGAGTCGCCTTGTGTAATTGTTTGGTTGTCAAATGTTAAGGTGGTATTATTAAATAAATGTCGGTGTCTAGCAGAACCGATAATCAGCATTTCCGTTTTCTTGGCGTTGAGTTGCAAAAAATTAGCGGACATCCATTGTTTAATTTCATTAAGACACGCCTGCAGCTGACTACAATCCGGCGTGTTGGTCAGCTTTAGGGGCACGTAGAGTTGGGTGTCATCAGCATAACAGTGAAAGCTAACACCGTATTTGCGTATGATGTCGCCTAGCGGCAGCATGTAAGCACTGGAGAGTGCAGGGCCAAGAACCGAACCCTGGGGAACTCCGCACGTTACCTTGACATAGTCCGAGGTCACATTGTTATGGGAGACGCACTGCATCGTGTCAGTAAGATAAGAGTTAAACCAAGACAAGGCTAAGTCTGACATACCAACACGTGTTTTGATACGCTCTAATAAAATATTATGATCGACGGTATCGAAAGCAGCGCTAAGATCAAGAAGCAGCAACATAGATGACGCATCAGAATCCATCGTTAGCAATAGATCATTAGTCATTTTTGCGAGGGCTGTCTCCGTAGAGTGATTTGTCCTGAAACCAGATTGAAAAGGTTCACAGAGATTGTTAGACTTCATTTAGCTGGTGTGCAACAATTTTTTCGAGGATTTTCGAAATAAACAGAAGGTGGGACACCGGTCGGTAGTTTACCACATACTTGCAAACCCTCCCGTTTTTAGCGGGAGAATCCCGGTATTCGGCGCCTCTCCCGACAACCTCCCGGCAGAGATTTTCTCCCGACAAACTCCCGGTATTCAATGCAGACCTGAGACTGAGTGGGGACAGCCTGTTCTCACGTCCGCTTTCCCACAATAAGCTTGCCTGCCCAATGAACGGAGAAGTTAAATAGGACAATACTGCCATCTAAAGGATAGCCAACGAAACACTGAAATTCAAGTTTGTTTTTTTCTCTATGTAAATAAAATAAAAATTAAAAAAAAAAAAAAAAAAAATATATATATATATATATATATATATATATATATATATATATATATATATATATATATATGAAATATATATGAAATACTCGAGTTGGTGAATTGTAGCTGTAAATAACCACGCCCCCAACCACGCCCCCGACCACCCCCCACCCCCGACCAAGCCCCCTCCCTCATTCCAGATTTCCCGAAATTTACCACTTCAACATTTCTTGCCCGATTTAAACAATTCTAACACCAACCAATTCAGCTAATTTAGGACATTCATGCTCCTAATCATTTTCCAAAAATCCTGCTTTTCCCCAAATTCCCAAATTTCCAGGACGTTTTCATTGAAATGAATGGGACATTTTTCCAAGTTGCACAATTCCAACATTTTTCAACCTGTTCAAACCATTCCAACATTAACACATTGCGCTCATCCAGGACATTCAAACTAACACTTTCCCAAGTTCCAAACCAAATTCCAGTTTTCGTGGAAATTCTAACTCTTCAACATTCAAACCATTTCAGCATTTAAACGATTCCAACATTCAAACCATTTCTACATTCATCCTACATTCTATTAGCATTTCAGTTCATCGTCAGCTCTTCAACATTTAAACCATTCCAACATTCAAACTATTTTACATTCATACTACATTCTGTCAGCATTTCCCTTCAACTTCAGCATTGGAGCATTCACATGCTATTCCTTCAGGAATATACCTCTTCCAGTCATTCTTCTACTCCAGATTTTGGCACACTCTACCTTCCACATTTTTCACCCGATTCAAACCGTTCTAACTTCGGGCTTTCCCTTGACAAATTCCAAAAATCCCCAAATTTCCCAGAATTCCAGGTTTTACCGGGACAATTTTCCCGTTCTAAATTAAATGGCCATTTTTCAAACTTCCACCATTTCCACATTTTTCAACCTATTCATATCATTCCACCTTCAACACATTCACTCATTCTGGAAATTTAAACAACTTTTTTTCCAAGTTAAAAAAAAATCCAGAATTTTCCAAAATTCCTGGTTTTCCAAAGCCCTATTTCCACCCTTTTTTCTGGTGACTACTCCTTACACATTTTTCAACGAATTTCAACCGTTCTACCGTCAAAGCATTCCTCTTAATCAGGACAAAAGACAAAGTTGTTTTTTGAACTGGAAAAATTACCAGTATTCCCAAAATTCCAGTAATTACGTCATTACATTTCTCAATTCAATATGTTACTAATTCAACATTTCTCGACCGATTTTGAAAAATTCCAGCATCAACCATTCAGACCATTCAAGTTTTTTTTTTTTTTACCATTTTCCAAAAAATTCCCTCTTTTCCTGAAATTCCCAAATTTTTGTGAAATTCCCATTGAAATCAATGGAACATTCTTCAAAGTTCCCCAACTTCCACATTTTTCATCTGATTCAAACTGTTCCAACTTCAAAATATTCAGCATGTTCAGGAATTGTGTGCTCTACTTCAACAATTCTAAAAAAAAAAGTCAGATAATGGCTTTTTGCTGATATCCGATATTCCGATATTGTCCAACTCTTTAATTACCGATACCGATATCAATTGATACCGATATAAACCGATACCGATATATACAGTCGTGGAATTAACATTATTATTATGCCTAATTTGGACAACCAGGTATGGTGAAGATAAGGTTCTTTTAAAAAATAATGATAAAATAAAATAAGATAAATAGATTAAAAACATTTTCTTGAATAAAAAAGAAAGTAAAACAATATAAAAACAGTTACATAGAAACTAGTAATTAATGAAAATTAGTAAAATTAACTGTTAAAGGTTAGTACTATTAGTGGACCAGCAGCACACACAATCATGTGCGCTGACGGACTGTATCCCTTGTAGACTGTATTGATATATATTGATATATAATGTAGGAACCAGAATATTAATAACAGAAAGAAACAACCCTTTTGTGTGAATGAGTGTAAATGGGGGAGGGAGGTTTTTTGGGTTGGTGCACTAATTGTAAGTGTATCTTGTGTTTTTTATGTTTATTTAATAAAAAAAAAAAAAAATAAATAAATAAACCGACACGATAATAAAAAAAACCCGATACCGATCATTTCCGATATTACATTTTAAAGCATTTATCGCCGATAATCAGCCTGCCGATATTATCTCTACCCATAATTCCTTTTTTTTTGCATTTTCCCCATTCAAAATGAATTGGCCATTTTTCAAACTTCTACAATTCCCACATTCTTCAACCCATTAAAACCATTCCACATTTAACACGTTCCACCATTATGGAAATTCAAACTACCCTTTTTCCAGGTTCAAAACAATTCCAGATTTTCCCGAAATGTATTACTCAACATTTCTTTTAAACAATTACACACATTCAACTCATCCTGGACATTCAAACTAACAAATTCCAAACCAAATTCCGGTTTTCCTGTAAAGTCAAACTCTTCAACATTCAAACCATTCCAACATTCATAATATTCTTACATTCATTCTACATCCTGTCAGCATTTCACTTCAACTTCAGAAATGGAGCATTCACACGCAATTCCTTCGGGAATTGCCTCTTCTAGTTGTTGAATAATATCGGATTGGGACGACCCTAATCATTACATTAGGAATAAACACTAGTTGGTAATATATCAATTTCAGCAACAAAAACGTGAGGAGCAGATAGAGTGGGCTCATTCAAAGCAGCCGAGGAAAAACCGTCCAGCTTGCACTGAGTGGTGTGACTAGGCGGCCACACACTGGCCACGCCCCCTACAGCCGATTCCTAGGAAACGGGGCGTGGCACAATCGTCACCGACGCTGGTCGAGCGCTGTGATTGGCCGAAGCCTCGTATGATGTAGTAGCGTGCCATGGTTCCATGTGTGCTCGCTTAATTGTAGAATCCGCTCAACTTGTGTGGACGCCAGTGACGTTGGAAAGGTTCAAGCCAACCCACTCGTTCCCCGCATGACGCCAGCAGCCTTTATCATCAAACCTCCCTCACATTTCACCCTCTTCATCCTCACAGGTAAGTCACTCTCACGGGCCTTTCTAGCCTAGCTGACGCTATCACACACAATGTTAAACGTCTTTGAAGGGAAGGTGCTACTAACTACATACAGTATTGTCATCTTTCTTGTTAAGTGCTTCGTGGTGATTCATCTGATGTGCAAATTAAAAAGTACACAGGTTTTTATCTTGTGCTTAATTGAATTAAAACTACAAAATGTTGACAAATTGTCAACAAATTTTGCAAATGTATGTATATTATATTTTGGTTAATTTTTGCACAGGTGGGTATCTTAAATTGTAGTCAGGTAAGAGTACTTTAGGGCAGAGGTGTCCAAACTTATTTATTAAAAACAAGCATATATTTTTTTTCTTTATTTCAAAACAGACATATATTTAAAGACAAAACTTTGTGTCAGCTTTGTGTTATAGGTGACAAAGTAATTGTTAGGGCTGCAACAATTCACAGGGTATCCGCAGAGTTTTAAAAAGTATAAAAAACGGTGTTAAATCCAATCATTTGAATTTAAGGCCTTAAAATATCTAAATTATCGTAAAATCCCATAAAAGGTCTTAAATACGATTTTGAAAGGTCTTAATAATCTGTTGACGTTACTTTTATTTATAACATGCATAAACTTCAGTCTCGCTTTGAAATATTGCTATAACGTTTGGCAATTTTTTATTCTGTCTTCCAAACAAGTCTAGGTTCACAACAGAGAGGTTTCTGTTGTTTTTTTTTTAGTTAGGTTAAGCATTTTGTGTTCCAGTGTGAAAGAGCTGTGGATAAATTCACATAATTTAATATATGAATATACAATATTTAAATAATGCCTTCAATTGTCCTTCAAGTCTTTTGTACATTTTTGCCTGTATCGATGTGTAATGGGTCTTAAATTGTATTCATTATGGTCTTAGAAGTCTTAAATGTGGCTTGTTGAAACCTGCAGAGACCCTGCATTCATTTATCAAATCAATAAAAAAATATATATATTTATTATCTCGCCTCAATTAATCCCAGGGGTCGGCAACCCAAAATGTTGAAATAGCCATATTGGAACAAAAATACAAACAAAAATTCTGTCTGGAGCCACAAAAAAATAAAAGCCTTATATAAGTGATATAATGAAGGCAACACATGATGTAAGTGTCTATATTAGCTAGGGCTGGGTGATATGGATGAAAAAGTATATCTCGATATATTTTTACTTAAACTCTATATTCGATATATATCTCGATATATTTTTCGGTGAAAGTATACATATAAAAATATTCATTTTTGAGCGAAATTCAGTGAAATTGGAGTGAGTGGGTAGGTAGGTCTTTATTGTCATTGCACAAGTACACTGAAACTTTGTTTTCAGCACAAACCCGTTCAAGATTAGACAAACAAACAGTGTACATGGTTACAGAACAGGAACCCTGATGAGTTGCCATGACAGCTGTGCTGTAAACAGTCAGCGGCACTTTTATTTACCCAGTTAGTCAAGATGGGTATTAACAGCACAGAAAATAAACTGTTTAAGTAGCACAAAATTACATAACATAAATAAAATGGAAACATATTATTTCTACGTAAAATAAATAACATAGCTGTGCAAATAATACATTTTTGGCAGCATTTCTCGTGCCAAATATGGCAACTCGAGAACAGTTTGGATTTGGGCTTACATGGTAAACAACTCAAATTAATGTTTTATACAGACGCATACATTTATCCAAATCAATCACTCAATCAATGTTTATTTGTATAGCCCTAAATCACAAGTGTCTCAAAGGGCTGCACAAGCCACAACAACATCCTCGGTACAGAGCCCACATAAGGGCAAGGGAAACTCACCCCAGTGGGATGTCGATGTGAATGACTATGAGAAACCTTGGAAGGACCGCATATGTGGGTAACACCCCCCCCTGCCGCGGGAGGTTAGGCTTCTTCGCTATCATCTGAGTCCCCGAGACGATGGCTGTTGGGTAACCATATCATTAGGATTATTGCAATACCAAAATTGCCAAATATACATATAGTACAAGCATCTCTGGTCTATTTTTGAATGCTACCGGAAATAACCTTCCTATTACTGTAGAAACATGACAAAAACAAGACAGAACACACTTACACTGGCTTCCTGTTCCTTTTTTCTGGCAGCTCCTCGTTCTCTGCCTCAGATTGCAGGTCTGAGGTGTCGCAGCCCTTTCCATATTGTTGCATTATTTTTAATGCGTCTTAGTAGTTGTCTAAAATTGAATATGTTAAAATGAACATGAGTTTCAAATTAGCTGTAGAGCTGAACAGAATATTATTATTGATGATGATAAATCAGGTCTCTCTCTTACAAGAGACCTGGTCAGAACATAGACACAATAGGTTATTCCAAGCATAAAGAGAAGCAACTATGACGTTATTTTTAAACAAGAAGATTATGCATACCACAAGTTCGGACAACAGAAACGTCAAATCTTGGCCAGTTTGGCTCATGCTGCTCCTCATTTAAAGCTGCCCTTTCAATTCTGTCGGTGTTTTTATAGCTGGGCCAGAAAAGCATCCTATCATCATACCATCCACTTGGGACAACCGCAATGTCCCTGTTCATTATAAATTTAATCAGATGAAAAGGCACCCTTAATGTAGAAAGAAAGAAATAGGGTATTTATTCATCGTCAAAGGAACAACGTGGACAAAAGCATGCACAACAAAACCACCAAAAGATATGGTTAACATTCTTAGTGCTAAAGATATTCCCCTCTCCTTGTATCCCTTCTCCCAGCTCCACCATCTCGCCGAGTGCCAGCAAGAGTCATAAGTACATGTTAACTCGACTCCTCAACTGGAGATAACTTTCTAGGTAAAGATTGATCTCTGAAATAATATCTCAGCATCCAGTAACCATGGTTAACAGATCACAACCATTTAATACCAAATAACAAATAAGCAAGTAAGATGAGCTGAGATTTTACCTGAATGGTGCCCCAAGGTGGTAAGAACTATAAGAAAGGTAAAAGTACAGGTCATAATAGTCAGAACTTCAGCTCAATCGTAAAGTAGGGTTTGAAATTATGGGTGTAGTGTATACAGAGATCAGTCCCTACCTTGTGTAACTCTCTGCATGTTTAATGCAGGTGCTGGTGAAGGCATATGAATACATCCTTCCCCATGGTGAGGTGCTAAGGGAGATACATTTGTATTAAATTGTTGTGATCTGTTAACCATGGTTACTGGATGCTGAGATATTATTTTGGAGATCAGTCTTTACCTAGAAAGTTATCTCCAGTTGAGGAGTCGAGTTGACAAGTACTCATGACTCTTGCTGGCACTCGGCGAGACGGTGGAGCTGGGAGAAGGGATACAAGGAGAGGGGAATATCTTTAGCACTAAGAATGTTAACCATATCTTTAATATTAATGTGGTGGTTTCGTCTACATCGCTAAATATATCCTGTGGTGTACCTAAGGGATCAATATAGGACCTAAATTATTCAATGTCTAGATAAATGACATTTGTAAAGTTACAAAAGATTTAAAGTTAGTATTATTTGCGGATGATACAACAGTGTTTTGTTCAGGAGAGAACACACAGAAGATAATACAAATAATAGTCTATCTTTAAATCTCAGTAAAAATAAAATAATGCTATTTGGTAACAGTAGAAGAGAAAGTCAAACACAAATACAAGTAGACGGAATAGAAATTGAAAGAGTAAATGAAACCAAATTTCTAGGTATAATGATTGATGATAAATTGAACTGGAAATCTCAAGTAAAAAATATACAACATAAAGTAGCAAGAAACACGTCAATAATGAATAAAGCAAAATATGTTCTAGACAAAAAATCACTTCATATTCTCTACTGTTCACTAGTGTTACATATCTGAGTTATTGTGTAGAAATATGGGGAAATAATTACAAAAGTACACTTCATTCATTAACGGTGTTACAAAAAAGATCAGTTAGAATAATATATAATGTTGGATATAGAGAACACACAAATCCTTTATTTATTGAATCAAAGATACTGAAATTCCACGACATAGTGAATTTGCAAACAGCTAAAATTATAAACAAAGCAAACTATAACCTGCTACCCAAGAATATACAACAATTCTTCTCAAAAAAAGAGGAGAAAAATCATCTTAGAGAGAAATGTAATTTAAAACATTTGTACGCACGTACAACACTTAAGACCTTCAGTATATCAGTATGTGGAATTAAATTATGGAATGCATTAAGCAAAGCAATCAAACAATGTACTAATATGATCAATTATTTATGCTTACATGTGGAAATAATAATAATAATAGTAAATAAAATAATAATAATAAAAAAAGGTAAATAAAGCATAAAATAGTCTCTAATAAATTAATTAAATAAAAAACAGCATATAAAATATATACATCAGCAAATAACAAAAATATAGACATTCCCAAATAATTTTTTTAGATATTCAAGATGGAAACTGTAGCTGCCATTATGATGTGCATTGATGTTTTCTAATGACCGTAAGTCTTGAACTATACAAAGTATTTCAATGGTTGGAATTTGAGCTTTTGCATGATATACTAGTTACTATGGTAATCTAATTAGTTACTATGGTCATTTAAATCACAGCAGCTCAGACGAGGCACCAAGTAGGGTGGGTGGGAAGCGTTTCCACATAGTTTTTCAAGAGCGGCCAGCCTGAAATGCGGAAGGAGATTTTTACAACAAAGTTCTAAAGCTTAGTGATGTATCAGATATTTGAGATTGGTGTGTTGTTGTTGTTTTTTTTTACCCTTCGCGTTCATATTTCGCCGTTGCATTTTTTTGTGTTTCGCTTGATTGTAAAATATGGGGAAGGGGTGTGACGTTCATATGTTGTCAATATTCAATGTTTTATCATTCATAGTTAATATTGTAGATCCCATATTCTTTATTTTCATGTGCATTCTGGGTGTCTCATTCAGTAAAAAAAAAAAATTAAATTCCATTCCGTTTTTTTAAGGCGGTCTGTCATAACTTTTTTAGCATTCAGACATTATTGTGAGGTTTTGTATTAGTGTTCCTAAAAATCAGATATACCGGCCCCCAGACAAATTTTTTTCCTCTAAATTTGGCCCCCGAGTCAAAATAATTGCCCAGGCCTGCTCTTGAGTATAGAATGATCCCTTTCTAGTAAAAAAGCACCGCTTCAATGTACACAATTAAATATCTTGGTTGTTCAAACAGCAGTGTTTTATACAAATTTGGATTTGAGATATGTTGTTTATTAATGGGGAAAGACGTTAACGTCTCTTGTTTTCATGTTAGCATTTAAGCTAACTAGGTAGTCTGTGAATGTATTAAAGTGCAGTTATTAATCAGGTTTTTCCGATAATTTTAATGTAAAACAGTAATCTAACCGTCTGGAGTTTTACCGTGGTTATTAATATTGTGTATCGCTACATCCCTAGTTAGAGATGGTGTTTGCCACAGGACGCGACGTCATGCGCAAGCCAAGTACCGTAACACGGCACCGTTGGACTTAATGTGAACCGGTGCCCGCTTGGACCGGGGAAATTTAGTCTGTGTCAAAAAAAGTACAGGATTTGGTGCCTATTTCTAGTCATACCCCTATCTAAACTTTTATAAACATGTTGTTCAGGGCTGCAACAATTAAATACTTTTTTGATTAAATAGATTCAATTAAAACAAACCTTTGATTTATCTTCTGTTGCTTCGATTAATCGTTACATTAGTGTAACGATTAAAATATATCACATCCGGACTGCATGAAGTACACAGAATTTTAAATACGCGGACATAGTTTCTGCATGGTGCAATAGGATAGACATGAGAGCGGTGATGTATGTGTTGTGGTACTGTCTGGTGGTGAGCTGCGGAGTTTTTATTTAATTTATTTTTATTCATGCACACAAAAAGTGCAATGGTACTATGTTGATAATGTGCATTTATAGAAAAAAAAGAAAGAACAAAGGCTTGGCAAGCAGAAAAATTGTTGCGTATTTCAACTACCGTATTTTTCAGAGTATAAGTCGCACCGGCCGAAAATGCATAATAAAGAAGGAAAAAAACAAATAAGTCGCACTGGAGTATAAGTCGCATTTTTTGGGGAAATTTATTTGATGAAACCCAACACCAAGAATAGACATTTAAAAGGCAATTTAAAATAAAGAATAGTGAACAACAGGCTGAATAAGTGTACGTTATATGACGCATAAATAACCAACTGAGAACGTGCCTGGTATGTTAACGTAACATATTTTGGTAAGAGTCATTCAAATAACTATGACATATAGAACATGCTATACATTTACCAAACAATCTGTCACTCCTAATCACTAAATCCGATGAAATCTTATACGTCTAGTCTCTTACGTGAATGAGCTAAATAATATTATTTGATATTTTACGGTAATGTGTTAATAATTTCACACATAAGTCGCTCCTGAGTATAAGTCGCACCCCCGGCCAAACTGAAAAAAAACTGCGACTTATTGTCCGAAAAATACGGTATTTTTCCTAAAATACACTAGTGTGTTTTGTCCGACTGCTCCATTACTTGAACATAATAATCGTAGATTAGTCCATTACTAAAATAATCGATAGCTGCAGGCCTAGTGTTGATTTTTTTATTATAAAAATTAAACTTGGTTGAAACATTTTAGTGTCTGTTGAAGTACTTCTTTGAGCACATTCAACACAGTGTTGGCGCTAAGAATTTTCAGAATGGGGTCCCAGGGACCCCATCAAGTCATAAAAATGGGGTCCCACATTAAATTTTTGGGGTCCCACTTTTTTGTAAGCGTTTTGAAAACAAATGATAAACGTATGCATTATCCTGTTATATTTCACATTCTATATTGTGTTTTGGAAAAAGGTTGTCATAAACGTTAATTCATTAAAAAAATAATACAAAAGAAAATGTTTATGCGTATGTAAATGTATCAGTTCTAAACTTTAATTCACTTTATTTCCTTCATGGATCTAAATGTTACTGCTGACAGTAGTTTTTTCTATATTTGTATTTAATAAGTTGTAGGTGTATTCATTTCAGTATAAAAGTGTAAAAAGTTTTTTGCTTCGGTCATGAAATTATGATAATGGGGTGCCAGGGCATACATACATTATTTATTTAATGCTTAAATCTCTAGAGTCTACATGGACCCCAGGAAGACTAGCAGTCGCCTTGGCGTCAGCTAATGGGGATCCATTCAATAAACAATAAACAATACATCAAGTTCAGATCCATCCATCTAAGTTGTTTTTTTGTTGTTCTTTTGTTTTGTTTTCTGCCCTTTTTGTCAAAGAAAACTGTTTTTTTTTGGCAAACACACAAAATATGCAAAATCTTCCTCAAAAAATATTTTTCAAAGTGGAATATTTGATATGAAGTAATTGGAGCCTTGAATAGGTCAATAATTCATAAAAACATTGATTTTGATTCAATATTATTTTTTGAACAATGACAGTTTTAAATAAAAAAAAAACAGCTTTGTTTTATTAGTCAACATTGCATCTTTTTCTAAATTACATTTCACCTGTAAGCTTTTTTTATTCCACTTTTTTTATGTTTTTGTTTATTTTGTTAGTATTGCTAGAATGTGCCGTGGGCCTTTAAAACATTAGCTGTGGGCCACAAATGGCCTCCGGGCCACACTATTGACACCCCTGCTATAGATAATAAAATATTAAATCTAAATCTGATAGGTCTATCGATAAAAAGCAGAGCCTGGCGACGGTTGCGCGTTTATCATAATGCACAGTTAGCATCTCTGCTTCAGTAAACAATGACGGTGATGCGAGCGACACTTGCTAACTTGTCAGCCACTTCTCCAAGAGACTCCTTTTGAACACTCCTCGCACATTAACACTTCAAAAGGCACATATTTTCCCCGTTTGTTGACCTGCAAAGTATGTTTTTGGGATGGAGGAGTCTGCTCTGGTGCTGGTTAGCTTGAAGCTAACAGCTAGCCTGTCTCCATCCTCGAACGATGTCGATCCAGCGGGAGATAAAATTGAAGTTTCCATGAACTCACAAAGACTAAAACAACTAATTTACTGGAGACATGGCACAGGATGAAGTTAAAGGTTGACTTTACACTCACCTTAGTGTTTACCATGAAGTCTTTCTTTTTGACAGCCCCTCGCGGTAAAGTTGTCAGAGTGCAAACTGAAGCAGTATTTGTGATTGATAAAACTTTCGGCGTATCAAAATTAAAAAAATTGTACTGGTAAGTGCATTACTTTGAAGTCGACCAATAATTCATAATAATTTAATAATAATTTGACCCGGCAAATATAAACAAAACAAAACACCGGCAGAATGCGATTATCGATAAATAAAAAATAAAAAAAACGGGCTGTAAAAATAAAATAAAAAATCCGCATCCAGGGAACGCACGGACTTCCGGAAATTCGCGTCCTTTCTGATTTCAATGCGTAAAAAGACACAGTGCGTTAACGCCAACACTGCAACAGCACAGTGTTGATATAGATAACCCTGATAACTTTGAGCACAAGGATTGTGATACAAAATGTTTTATATTGTTAAACTGCACTACAGTGTAATTTGTTGGAGAAATACACATGTGCAGTATTTGCCTTAGTTGACCAAGACATGTTGGGGAAGATTCATGTTTCAATATTTCATGCAAAGAGTCCATTTACAAACCCTGTAAAATAAAATATATATTCAAAGATTTGTTACCTTTTTTCCTAGGAAGAATAACAAATTAACATTGCAGGAAAACAAGCCAATTTTTCTGGCAAAAGCACATGTTAAATTGTACTGAAGGCCCTTCTCAGATTGTACTTGTTCTGCAGCAGGTCCTTTCCACAATGCTAACTCGTCTGTTCCGTATGCATGGCCTTCTGGTGGCCTCGCATCCTTGGGAGGTCATTGTGGGCACAGTCACCCTCACGGTCTGTATGATGTCCATGAACATGTTCACTGGAAATGATCAAATCTGTGGCTGGAACTATGACTGCCCCAAAACAGATGAGGTGAGTAACTAACTGCGATAAACAGTCTACATTGACACACAAAAAAAACAACTGTTACTCAAGCTCTGCACACTTGCCTTGAGGCCCATTCAGTGTGAGAGTGTTAAAGATGGAATAGATTGTGTCACAATGACATAGTTCTGGCACTCACAGGGGACATACAGCAGGGCAGTATATAAGGAGATAGACAAATATGGTATTTTCTATGTTTATTAAAAAAGGTTTAAATGACATACAGTAAAATACTGAAGTAAATGAAATTAAATCCCAACCCTGCTACTGAACTTGAATATATGTTGCACTATAGCAGCAGATTTAATATTCACTGAAAATATGCTAACAATAAAGATGACCACTTCATTCTCAAATATTTATTCATACTGTAACTGTGCTGCTCACAGCGCTGCCACAAAAATACAACTTTTTTTTTTTTTTTTTACAAAAAATAAAACATTAGATATTTTCCTAATTAAAATCAGTGAGAGGGAAAGTCCTGACAACAAACTATTTATCAAATGTTTTTTAGCTTCAATAAAAATAAAAGACAAAGCTTTCTGTTACGGGAGCTCAAAAAAAGATTCACATACAAATTGCAATTTTTTATTTATTTTACATTATATTATGTTATTTTAATTTTAAAAATTATACATATATATATAATTTATTCTTATATAATTATACAAAAATCGCATATATAGTTATATGTATGTATCTATCTCTATCTATGGTGAAGCAAAATATGGTGGGAGATGAATAAATTCAAAACATTTTGAGAATGTTTTTTTCAGGCACTGTAACTTTAAAACCCTGTTTTATACTTTCTTTTGACAGCAAATTCTCAGCAGTGACATCATCATCTTAACCATCACACGTTGCATCGCCATTGTCTACATTTACTTCCAGTTCCAGAACTTGAGACAGTTGGGATCAAAATATATTTTAGGTATAAATGTTGTTAATATTCCACAGGACGGAAGATGGCCAAACCAACTAGAACTCATTTTCTTCCATTGCAGGCATTGCGGGTCTCTTCACCATATTTTCCAGCTTTGTATTTAGCACAGTCGTCATTCACTTCCTTGATAAAGAGTTAACTGGTCTCAAGTAAGTTTGTATTTACTTCATGTACTCTTATGTTTATTATTTATTAGAAACTCCAGATGCTTATTGTGGTGCTGTGTCTTCCAGTGAGGCACTGCCCTTCTTCCTGCTCCTCATTGACCTCTCTAAAGCATCTGCTCTTGCCAAGTTTGCCCTCAGCTCCAGTTCTCAGGTAACGATGACCATGTTGATTTTGTTTACGCTTGCACCATTCAACATTCCGAAAAGGAGTTGGAAGGAGAGCTTATTTAGTCCTACCCCTTTTCCACGTCTCAGCAGTCACTGATAGTTTCTTTACTTCTTGGGTTTAACATCTACCTAGTGATTCAGGGGCTATGGTGTGATTGTACATTGGAACCTCCATTTACAAACTCTGATGGTTCTTGAACAGAGTTCAGAAATCTAAAAGTTTGTATAGTGAAGCAAATTTTGCCATAATAAACAATGTAAATATGAATAATGGGTTCCAGCCTCGACCATAATTTATTAAAGGTGTGTATACTTTGAAGACAATATAAAGTGCTATACAGTACTGTATATCACACAAACATAACAAGGTGGTGATGAATCAACTATCTCTTTATTAACAAACCACAACAACAACAAGCTGAACTGTCCTGTATGCGCTGCTCTGCCAACTAGTCTATACCCTATAGTGCTCTCACAAACGATCAGAAATCATGAAAATCCTTAACTTTAACAACCAAATTGCTACAATAATAAACATTTTAAATAGTAAAATCCACTTACGATACAGTGCATAATTACCAAAGAGAAACAAGCAGACAGAGGGAGAGAAAGGGCTGGTGTGCGTGTTTGCTTTGGAAGAGGCGCCACTCACTGTACGCGTGGTAGTTCCCCTCCGCTGTGAAATAAGTTTGCTTTGGTATATTTTTACTGAAAAGTTTGTTCTTATCACAATTAAAACTTGTTGCTTCCTCAGTCTTTTCGATAGAGCAAACACAAAATGTTCGCCAGCGGGACACAAAATGAATGAATGAAGCTTTCATACACAGAGACGTATACGGTGTGATCAGAAGATTCATAAATCGAAAAGTTCTCAAAAAGAGATGTTTGTAAATAATTATTAAGAATTATTATATTGTATATTATTGTTATTACACTTATTGTAATATCTAAATATTAATTATAAGCATATAACAGGGGTGGGAAAACATTTTGGCTCAGGGGCCACATTGGCTTTTGAAATTTGACAGGCGAGCACATGATGCATTAAATCATATTGTATCTGTTGGAACTAAGAGTGGGCTTTTCAAACATGGGCTAATTTAATCATATTCAACAATATCATATCAGAACATCAAAGAAACATAAACATGGTATTAAAAGGTAAACACTTACATTCTCTTTTAGTGGGAGCAGTGTTGTTCACATTTTTTACCAGTGCGTAGAAGTCTAGTATCAGTTTTGTTGGGGCAATTCTCACAACAGATCTTTGCTCAATTCTGTTTTTAATTTTTGGCGGGCCGGATTAAGAGGACCAATTGTGGCCCTCAGGCTATAGTTTGACCACCCCTGGTATATAAGGACGTAATCGCGCACATTACAGCACAGAAAGGTGTCTTATCTACTTTCTACTCATTCATATTTATGGCTCACAGTGTTGAAACAATGTGTCCATGTTTAGTGCTAAAGACATTTTGTCATTCATATTTACTATCCCGATGCAACTTAATACTTCTAATACCTACGTTGCTGAAGCCCTAAAAGTATTAACAGTAAGTAGTAAAAGAAATCTATGCGTGGAATAAATCAGTCTTGGTAAATATTGAATATATTACATATTGTTAGGAACGCGTCTGTTACTACATTCTCTTTCGCTTTCTTGTGTGTGTGTGTGTGTGTGTGTGTGTGTGTGTGTGTGTGTGTGTGTGTGTGTGTGTGTGTGTGTGTGTGTGTGTGTGTGTGTGTGTGTGTGTGTGTGTGTGTGTGTGTGTGTGTGTGTGTGTGTGTGTGTGTGTGTGTGTGTGTGTGTGTGTGTGTGTGTCATTGATGGAGGGTTTTGAAGGCGACAACGGTGACTCCCATTAGCCGCATCTTTCAAGTGTTTTTTATCATCTTTAAAATCGTTTAAAAAAAAAAAGTGTGTTCTTGACTCTCATAATGATTGGGAACGATAGGCAAAATTCCAAAAACAGTGCAGTTCCCCTTTAAGTTCATGACAGTAAATTGAATGATGCAGACACATTTGTTACTGGATACTTACTAATACACTTCTGCCTTGGAGACTGTGCATGTGTAAGTAATATGCTACTATAAATATTTGATACTTGATTACATTGACAAATGTGCTGTTTTAAACTGCGACATTGTTCATTGAAGGACACTTATTACGTATGTCTAACTTGGGTGCTTACCTGCTGTGTAGCTGCAAGCCCCCAGTAGCCCATTTTTGTAAATGACTTAACTGAAAGAAAAGAACAACCTTCTGTGCTTTTGGAGGACATTTAGATGTTAACTGGCTGTCCATCTTTGCATAAGTAAACACGCTGCTGATATCAGACATTTTACATGCAGTTTGATATAACCCGATACTTGTTTTTTTTGTTGCTAATATTAATATCGGATCAGGACACCCTTTATTACTACCCCACTAGACAAAAGACTCACACTCCCTCTTATGCATTATTTTAGGCTTATGATATATTGATATATATTTAAACATTCTATTCTATGTATATGTTTATTATATATACTGTTTATGTTTTTTCAGGATGAAGTTCGGGAAAACATTGCTCGAGGTATGGCTGTGTTGGGACCTACGTTCACCTTGGATGCCCTGGTGGAGTGCTTAGTGATCGGGGTGGGAACCATGTCAGGTAACGTCTGTTGTTTTTGTCATATGTTGCTGTAACCCAGTGGTGACCAAACCTTGTCAAAAACTGATGAGATAGAACTTTGGGTCAGCTAGGTGCCATTGTTATTCTGATACAATGCCGATACTGGAATATTAACCCAGACCGATACGATATCAGCACTAATTATACATACTTGTATTATTTTGTAGTGTGGAATGTTAGAAAAGGTTTGATCAAATGAAATGAGTCAAACAGAGAATAATGGTAGGTAGGAATGAAAAACACTAATCTATCTATTAGTTAGTGTCTGGAATGGACTTATGCTGTTTTTAAGTTCAAGTGTAGTGGTAATTGCTTTTTTGGCAACACTTGGTGAGCAAAATAATTCATTAAGCTCATGACATAGTAAGTGGAGTGATGTGGAAATGTTTGTTACTGGCTACTACCTGGCAGACTTAGTATCTGTATTTAATATTTGATTCTAATGACAAATGTCATGTTTTAGACGGCAATATTGTTCAATTAAGATAGCTTGTGTGCTATTGTTTGCGAAGCTGTTGTCAATTAAGAACACGTATTATGTATGTCTAGCTTGCACTAATCTGATATATCGATCGAATATCGATCGATATATCAGAATAAAATATCTGGACACCCCTGGCTGGTCATTAGTATCACAATTTAATTATTTTTTCACTACAATATGTATTTTTTCTCTTTTTTTCTTGCATTGTTACTTTTTTAAACATTTTTGTTTAAACTCTTCTACGGGCGAACAAAACTAACAACCCTACCATAACCCTTCTTTGGTTGACATCAGTAAAATAAACAAAGTTATTATATAAGTGTGATTTGTTTTTTTTAATGTCATTGATGCCTTTTGAATCTTTCAATTTGGCAGGAGTTCGACAGTTGGAAATAATGTGCTACTTTGGCTGCATGTCTGTTTTGGCCAACTATTTTGTCTTCATGACATTCTTCCCTGCATGTGTCTCGCTGGTGCTGGAGGTAAGAGTTTAATTGCTCGTGCCTTTCAGTGTTTTCAGTTTCGTTGACTCAGTGATGCCTTCCAACAGTTGTCTCGTGAGAGTCAAGAAGGACATCCAATTTGGCAGCTGAGCCATTTCTCCAGAGTGCTCGAGGAAGAGGAAGACAATAAACCCAATCCTGTCACCCAGAGAGTCAAGATGATCATGGTAGGACCTCTAATTTGTCATTGTTTTCCTTTTTTTTTAGTTTGAGTTTCAGTTTATTTCGAACATGCAAGCATACAACATGATACATCACAATTTCCAGTTTCTCTTTTCAACATGTTCGAAAAGGAGTAGGAAGAAGCAGAGCTTATTTAATCCTACCCCTTTTCTTTTACATAACAGTTGCTAAAACTTTTGTTCACTTCCTGTTCTCAATTTATTCACAATATACTCCACAAGTAATCACAATAAAAATAAATAAATAATACTCTGTGAAGTAAGTTACATTTCATATGGTGAGATGAGTAAGATTATTTTGAAAAAATGAGCGGATGGATGGATGAAATCAATTCAGAATGTTTATCATGGTTCTTCTTCTTTGTACTTTGTAAACACTAAGTTTGAAGAGTTTCTTGAAGTGGATCATATTTGTACTTTGTTTGATTGCTTTGCTTAATCCATTCCGTAATTTAATTCCACATACAGATATACTAAAGGTCTTAAGTGTTGTACGTGCATACAAATGTTTTAAATACAATTTTTCTCTAAGATTATATTTCTCCTCTTCTTTTGAGAAGAATTGTATTTTCTTGGGTAGCAGGTTATAGTTTGCTTTATGTATAATTTTAGCTGTTTGCAAATTCACTATGTCGTGGAATTTCAGTATTTTTGATTCAATAAATATAGGGTTTGTATGTTCTCTATATCTAACATTATGTATTATTCTAACTGATCTTTTTTGTAACACCGTTAATGAATGAAGTGTACTTTTGTAGTTATTTCCCCAAATTTTCTTCTATACAGAACAGTGCTACTTCGCTTTTTGTTAGTAATTGAATCAAATAATCCCTTAAGAAATCACGTAAACCCAACTAATCTGTTGCAGACACCTTTTAAAATAAATACATTTTGTAGAGAATACTTTTAGTTTTACATGCAGAAAACAATGCAAAATATATAAGTAAGCATTTAACATCAATTTTACCTTTTTAATCGAAGCTTCTTGTTGGCAAAGACGATGATGAGCATAGAAGGTACTTTGCTCCAAGTCTTCCTTAAATGTAATTAGGGCTGGGAAATAAAACCATATAAAAATATATCGGGATAGACACGTAATAGATATCAATAAAAAATGTGTTCGATAAAACGTTTTTTCTTCGGCGGAAGAAAGTGAAAGTTGCAAAGCAAGGTTGGTTGCATGAACAAAAGCACTCGCTCTCTGGTAAACTAGCAACACAGAAAGTGATCACTGATCTTTGACATGCTAACAGACAATCAGGTAACCGTATTAACTATTATGTCTGGTGGCGCCATCTTGTTGTCTGGCGGGTGATTCTCTGCATGGAGTGAGAAGAGAAAGTAAAAATTAAGAAATTGTGGATAACAATGGAAAAGTCACCTGGACAGTATGGCAGTTTTTTGGATTTTTTCAAAGGGACCATAGTCAGACGAATGTGGTCTGTAAATGATGCAAGGTTCTTGTCACCACCAAGACCAGTAATACCACAACACCTTATTCGTGCTCACCCTTTAGAGCACAGCTGTAACTTCCTGGCACTAAACCTGCAGAAAATAGTTATTCTCATGTTTCTCTCTCTTTACATTTTCACACTTTACACTATTTTGTTACACTTTATTCAACATTTCTTACATATTTCTTATTTTTGCACCTTCATTTTAAGACATTATCTTTAAGTGTTCAATGTGATTTTAGAATGTTGTTTTCCATGGTTGTTGACATTTCCTTTCATTTCTGCCTCGATAGCTGAGGGGATTATAATCAGAAGAAAGTTACATTTTAAATAAAAATGTTTACATTTAGTATATGTTTCTCCCATTGCTTATTTTCAATAGGACATCAAAAAAAATCAATAATTAGCAAAATAATGATAGTTTTCAGCCATATCACCCAGCCCTAAACTCAATAAGGTTTCTCACCTTTTTTATCAATACACATCCACTTAAAATGGGTTATTTTGCAGCTGTTCTTAATTTTAAAAAAATCTCAGAGGCTTAGGGCCTGATCTTTGATCCAAATATCAATTGCTAAATCGCGTGTACCAACAAAAAAATGTGTGAATTATTAGTGGGCATGTTGCAGGTGATCTAAGATTGCGTGTACAATCGATAATAAGTACAAAAGTGGTGCCATATTTAAAGGCAGATTTTTCTGTGTGATGATTTTGACCAGCTGTCACCATGGTGTCCTGCACGTCCGGCATCATGTTTCAACCTGTGTTGTTGAACATGCAGCACACATACTGCAGTCTAGGCTAGTGGTTCTCAAACCATTTTCCCCATGTAGTGAAGTGCATTATATTTATATAGTGCTTTTTCTCTAGAGACTCAAAGCGTAGACTCAAATGTAGATATTTAATCTACATTTAAACCAGTGTGGGTGGCACTGGGAGCAGGTGGGTAAAGTGTCTTGCCCAAGGACACAACAGCAGTGACTAGGTTGGCGGAAGCAGGAATCGAACCTGGAACCTTCAAGTTACTGAGCCACAATGACCAACATTAAAGTACAGTATCATAGTAGGCCTAAGTATTCATTAAAAACAAGGCAGAGATTTTATTTAAAAAGTATATTTTATATTTTCGGCCAGTGAAACATGACACAGTTTGAACAGTAATACTCTTTGATTTTAGTCAAATAAAACACTACTTTAATCAAGTGATATTTTTGGCATACTACAAGATGGCGCCTGCGTACCGCTAGTGGTACATGTACCACAGTTTGAGAATCAGGGGTCTAGCCAATCTCAACAACAGAACCTATGAACGATGAAGTTACACTCTTTTGCTTTTGCCACAACGGGAACTATAACTAATGTGGTATACTGGAATGATTAACAACTAAGAAAATGCATGTTGCAAGGAGTTTTTATAATAATAAAAAATAAAACGCCTTTGTTTTGATGTCGTCCGTCTCCAGATCAGCCCTTAAACCATTTGTCAGCTCAAAGATGGAATTGCTGCATAAGACATTTGTGTGAAAAAGTAGTCCAAAATCGAATCATACTGTACCACACCTAGTGTGTGTGACAATCATTGGTACTTTAACTTTACTGTATGTTAATTCTGTTTTCTCAACTTCACCTTGTTGTGTCTGCAGTCCCTAGGCCTGGTTATGGTTCACGCCCACAGCCGGTGGATCGCTGAGCCCCTGTCCTTCAACACGACAGTTGGAGTCCCACATGTTGGCGTGGACAAAGAGCACCTCTCCCCCAGGAGGATTGAGCCAGTGATGCCATTGTGGCACTATTACCTCACCAGGTATGGAAGGAGAGTCACCAACTCAAAAATAGGAAGTACTTACATTGTCGGAATTTCAAGACGTATTTTGATCCAAAATATATATTAGTTATATACGATTGCACTTATACAACTAGGGCTGCGCCGAACGATAGGCCACCGATCAGTTTTGGACGATTCTGAAAATTACAATCACAAAAGCTGATCCCCTCAAATAATGTTATCACTGGAGGACAAAGCTAAACATGTTACATACTTAGAAGAGCAAGCCTGAAACTGCCCAGCTAATTGCTAAGCTAGCTTCCAAGCTCTCTTGAAACGACAGAAGAAATAAGTGCTTAAAAATATTTTTAAAGTGTAGATGGAAGCAGATATTTACAAGAAATGAACAAGTCGGTTAATAAGAGTAAGAGAGAGGATAACAACTGTTGGTGTGTAGCAGCCAGGAGTGGTACTACCAAGGGTAGTATCAGAACGCCAAAGCTATTTGATTGTATTTAAAAAAAAATTTGAATCTTTTTTGTTGTTTTTGTCAATGTTACAAACTCAGGGAATACGTTAACAGGAGGACTTTGAGGGCAAAAAGCAAAGGATTTAAATGTAGGTAGTAGTTTTGTGTACTATTGGCTAATTTGTTTTGATCAAATATTGTATGTGATTAAGAAGAATATTGTTTAAATATGGTTTTTATATTGACTTTTTATATCTCATAAAACAAAAAACATCTGTTTTTGGTCAGTTTTTTCACTTCTGCTGGCAGGTGTTTAAATTTATTTTTCTATCTAAAATAAACAATTGGGAATCTAACTTTTTTTTAGAATTAGTTATTGCTCTTTGACACTGAAAGAACACTTAATTTTTTTTTTTTTGTGTGTGTTTGAATCAATAAATTTATTTTTTTCTTCTTAAAATCCCATTTATGACAAGAAAATGTAATAGAGTCCTCAACATTGAAAGTCAGTATCCAGTAGGGCCCGGTATGGAATTTGGTACTTTTATAGGCACCAACCAAATCTACTTCTGAGGATCCATTCCTGTAAAATCAAACGTGCCATAGTTCGATACCTTTGTTGCATGTGACGTCATGTCCTGGTGCAGTTGCTCAAGGAAACGATTACTCGAGCAACTCCCTCTAAGTAATGTTGCAATTTTCAACACCAACAAAGCAAGTATGCTTGGTAGAAAGCACTGAAGCGTAAAGTAGGGCTCCACTCTTCCAAAATGCGAAGCTTGATGCTACTTGGTTTGTCCATAGACGGGCTACTATTAGCATTAGCGATTTTACATGGCAATTTTTCTACACCTCCAAATTTGGTAATAAAAACTACAACTAAGATGAATGTTAAAATTGAACAGCTGGTGTGTAATAAGCACACTACTCAGGGCATAAACACTTTGTAGGGCACAGCATAACCAATTCAGCTTCATGGGGAAAAATTACCTTCTTAGACAACATACCATAGTACAGTACTGCCATCTAATCTCTTTGCATTGCTAATGAGACTCAAATGCTATAATAAAACAATATGTAACACTTGGATAGTACAGTTATCATAATCAGATCCTTTTTGAGTGTTACAATAAAAAAAATGTAGTATCAAAAATGTAACATTTAATTACATGCACAAAAACAACCACCAAAAATGTGTACCGTTGAGTACCGGCACCGATTACAAGCTACTCTGAATTGGTACCGAATCGGTTCAAATGGGAATGATACCCATTCCTATTATTCGGTAATAGGAATCACATACTGATTTGTGGCTGGTCGATAGGCGCATCCATACATCTAACCTGTATTCTGTACGTATCAGCTTTTAATGGAAAGTACAAAGAGACGTCAAGTTGTGTTCCTGAAAGTTTAAAACATCATTTAAAACCTGGCTATTAATGGTTCTAAAGTCTTGCTGTGTCGAGTAGTTGTGTTTGCATGTTGTACATTTTATTAAACATGTCTGAACTGTAACAATAACAGTTTTCCTGCAGAATGGTAACCATGGACGTGGAGCAGTTCATTTGCCTGGCCTTAGCCCTGCTGCTGGCCATCAAGTATATCTTCTTTGAGCAAGTGGAGATGGAGTCTACCTTCTCAATAAAGAATCCCATCACCATGTCCACCTCATCACTGGTGTCACAAAGAGCGACAGAGGCCTGCTGCAGGAAGGAGCCTCCCCTCCAACACCACGTTCCACCCCTCAGTCATCCTCCTAGCACCGCAGCCAGCAGAGAAGATAGAGGTACTGTAGTATTTCCTGGCTGGGTCACTTTACATGGACGATAAACATTATCTGAAGTGATCATGTTTACAGCATAATCAAATATGCTTTAAGACTGCGGCGTCCAAACTTTTTTTGTTGAGGGCTGCACAATGTTCTCTTGGGCAGCATATGTACTGTGTGCGTGTGTCTGTGTGTCCGTGTGGAGTAAATTCAGCACACATTAAAATACAATCATAAAACTCAACCTACATACATTAGTACCCTGGTTTTTATATGTTAGTATGATTCGGTTTTAGGCTAAGATTTTCACCAAAACTAGGTGTTTTTCATACACCATCTCGGTTTTAGTCGTATTAAACACTACTTTTATGTACTTAAATAACCAGCCATGGAGCCAAATAAAGTTGTAACATTTCAATCAAAGGCAGTTAGTTCTTCATATTAATTTCACCTTTAATCACTTTGCATTTTTAGATGAGGTAATCCGACCCCTACTTATTCCTGTCCCTGGTCCTGATCCAAAGAGTGTCTTTGTCCTGGAAGAAGACCGGGAAGAGGTCAAGCCGGAAATCACAGACACATACCGCTCCTTGGAACCGAGAGGCCTGGAGGAATGTGTGACTATCCTGAAAAACCCTGAGGTGAGACCAATCTTCCCTCTAATTTTTCATGTGTGTGAGCAAACGCAAAAACTCCCTGAGCATTCAGTGGAGCCCATGTGAGCAACATCAGACGTACACACTGTGGCTACACCAGCAGCACACCTGTCCCAAACCTGACTAAATAACAAGTTAAATCTCCATCCATCCATCCATCCATTTTCTATGGCTTGTCCCTTTCGGGGTCGGGGGGTGCTGGAGACTATCTCAGCTGCATTCGGGCGGAAGGCGGGGTACACCCTGGACAAGTCACCACCTCATCGCAAGGCCAACACAGATAGACAGACAACATTCTCTTATTATAATCAAATGACAGCAGTCATTTCCATGAGATTATTTTCTAATATACTGTAAGTGTTTAGGCCCACTTACAATGACAATAACAAAAAATATTGTTTTTCATGAACTGTGTACTTGTATTGTTTGTCTGGGTGGAGGTTAGGGCTGGGCGATATGACTAAAAAATGTATCACGATATAAGTGTTTCATATCAGTCGATATCGATAATTATTGATTAAAAAAAACAACTATTCTCAATAAAGACCAGGAGAAAAAAGGCTGAATTTAAATACTTTTATTTTAAATATAACCTTTAACCTTTAGAACGAGGTCAGCATTATGAAAAACAGTCAGATAAATGAAAATACTGGTCGATGTGCAAATATTGACATTAAATAAATGCTTAATCCAACAAAATGTGCAAAGTATTGTAATTAAGAAATGAGTAGTGTACAACTTAGGCTTTAAAGCCATATTGGTAACAATATATGCAAATAAATAACAGTCACATTAAGCAAGCAGAAACAAACATGTCTTACAGAATATTGTAAACATCGGAATAAACTTGCGTCTGAACATCTGTGACATCAGTCATTTATGGAAAAATCAAACCAACTTCAGTATCTCCTTTTCCACGGATTCCCTGCACATTGTGTAAAGCTGTCTTGGAAAAGTGCTTTCGGCCAGGTAGAACATAACGGGGGTCGAGCACGTGTATGAGATTCTTGTACCCAGACTTCTCAACTATGCTGAGCGCTAGCATGTCCTTCGCTAATTGATACACCACTGCATCCGTTATTTCTTTATAACGTTTTGAATTTTTGTCGTATGGCATTGCTGCCGAGTAATACTGTCTGCGGCAACAACAGACCACCATCGAGACGATGGTGGTCTGTTGTTTCCGCTTCGGTGCTGTTCCACTTGCACCGGCTGATGTAGATGGTTGTGGCTGTTTGATACTGCTGTACTCCAGCGGGTGAGAGCGGCTCAGGTGGTAAAATAAGTTTGTCGTGTTCCCAGACTTGGTCGGGACGACGACCTTGCAAAGTTTGCAGACAGTATTACTCGGATTCGTATCGGATTTAAAAAATATCCAAAATACTGCCAAACTGGTGACGTGACGTTTCCTTTTTTATTTACAATTTCCTCTCGTGCTGCCGCACTCATATTCCCGTTTCGTTTCACTCCTCGTCGTCAGCTAGCCGTTGTTGCTTTTTTTTTTTCTTCCTGTTAGCATTTCCCAGAATGCCTTGCGGTTCAGGCTCGGCCGTGATAGGTCGAGAGGCCAAAGCCCTTCCTCTGCCTACACCCCCCAGAATGCCATGCGGTTTGCTCTGCCTTTCTTCCTATTTTTTTTCTAACAGAACTCAGTGAAATTATCGAACGTTCTATCGACCCCATTTTCTATTGATATTGATCACATGTCTATCGCGATATATATTGTTATTGTTTTATCGCCCAGCCCTAGTGGAGGTCCATCCATCCATCCATTTTCTACCGCTTATTCCCTTTGGGGTCGCGGGGGGTGCTGGAGCCTATCTCAGCTACAATCGGGCGGAAGGCGGGGTACACCCTGGACAAGTCGCCATCTCATCGCAGGGCCAACACAGACAGACAACATTCACACTCACATTCACACACTAGGGCCAATCAACCTATCCCCAGGTGCATGTCTTTGGAGGTGGGAGGAAGCCGGAGTACCCAGAGGGAACCCACGCAGTCACGGGGAGGACATGCAAACTCCACACAAAAAAATCCAGAGCCCGGGATTGAACTCGGGACTACTCAGGACCTTCATATTGTGAGACAGATGCACTAACCCCTCTGCCAACGTGGAGGTCCTGCTTTGGAAATAGTTTTTACCCCTTTCAGACATTGCATTTAGTTCCGATTAAAACATTCACATGTTGCACAATGAGATGTAAGCAGGGGATCATGTGTACATTCCTGCAACTTCCTGTTTGTAAAAAATATTTTTTTTTTAGTATTTATTTAATATACTAACAGCATTTCATGATTAATATTTATAAAATAAGATTCCCAATAAATGACACTAGAATAAGCACACATTTGATTGGTAAATCATAGTGTAACGACCTGGAATGACACTTTGTGTGGTGTTGGAGTTGTCCGACTTTTTGTGTGGCTGTAAACGCATCACTGGCTAAGTGCCATATGTGCATGTGTTGGCGCAAGTGAGAAAGAGCGAGCGGCTGCTGTTGATATAACAAAGTTGCTTTTGGTCTGGTTTGTACTGCAGAAAATGACCAGTTTTGCTAAATCTAATTTTTTTTACTAATGTTTTGGTGATGTGTTTATGGCCGACAATAAAGAGTTTTGCTCAGTAAAGTGATCGATGGAATTCATGTCCTCAAAGCGTCTCGACAGACGTTACAATATTTGAACAATGATGACGAAAACTGTTTTCTCTGTCGTGTCCGCGTGTCAAATTATTATGCGCTTATTTTTTTATTTGATTTTGTGCGTGGCATAGATTTGCCGTGCACAGAGGACGCTTGAGCAGTGCGCAATTGCACAGGCGCGCACCATAGAGGGAACGTTGGGTGAGACACAAATGCAAACCCATACTTCCTGATATGGGAGGCAGAGATCACGGCACCTATGTTTAGTTCCAACTCCATGGTCTTGGTAGAAAATCTGGTTTTTGGATCATCAAGTCTGTTCATTTAATTAGGCCGTAGAAGCTTAGTCTCTCCATTCTTTCACTGGCTAAAGTGTGACCAAGGGTTTATTTTCGACCCGCAGCTATTTTTTTAGTCCTTTTGATGTTTTCATAGCAAAATGTATTTGTTAGCAATAAGATGTGTTCTTACGATTATACTGTCACCTAGAACACAAACTGGTTTTGGAATTTTGGTCCTCTTCAATGGCTGTGTGAAGTTGCTGGATATTCGCAGGAACTACCAACATGTACATGATCATGCTGCAACCTGAAGCAATGGGCGTGGGTGAAAGGCACAATGAGCCTCAGGACCTTGTTACAATATTGATATACTTTTTAAAATTCTCATGTACATGATCATGCTGCAACCTGAAGTGGTGGGTGTGGGTGAAAGGCACAATGGGCCTCATGACCTTGTTACAAAATTGCTATGCTTTTAGAATTCTACCAATCAAATGCACTCGTGTCCATAACTAACGCCTGCCCATACCCCAACCCCACCACCACCATGGTCCACTCGATTAACAACGTTGATATGCTTTTAGAATTCTACCAATCAAATGCACTCGTGTCCGTAACTAACGCCTGCCCATACCCTGACCCCACCACCACCACCATTGTCCACTCGATTAACAACGTTGACATCACCAAACTGCGTACACGCCATCTCCACAATGGAAACCGTAATTGGTTTGTGAAGAGAACATCATTTTTCAAAGAACCAGAAGTCGCTAAATGTCAGCATTTGCCTACTCAAGTCGGTTAGGTCGAAACCCTGAGTAGGATATGCAGATTAGCTTCCCTGAGACTGTTTTTGTCAGGGGGTGGCTGGAATTGTTGCCTGAACTAAAAAATTCTAGATCATTATTTCAAGTCAGAATTTGTGGATGGGTGGAGGGAGTCCTCGGTGGACACTGCAGGGAAGACCTGGCAGGATTCTGGCAGAGAGACCAGTGAATCACTCTGAAAAAAGGTTAAAAAGACTGACAGGATACCATTCCTACTTAAATAATAACAACTTTAAAGAGAGGTTATCAGAGGTGGTTCCACACCTGAGTGAAGGAGTTGTCATTGACCTCATGAAAGACAGTGGCAATGATTCCACATCTGCAATAAAGGAAGTAGGTGAAGGTAACCTGGCATCCTTAGAGTGGTCACCCCCACCTCCTGGCTTGTCTGGAGAAGAGCAATGTAAGTCACGGGCGAGTTCAAGGTCCAGGATGAAAGAGCAGTTACCGCTCTACAGGGCCGTAGCCTTCCCAGTCCACTAGCTACTGGTATCCTCTTCGACAAACATCAAGGATTAGGGATGAATACCGAATATCTGTATTTTTTTAGTACCAGTTCCTAGTTGGTTCAGCCCTCCTGAACTAACAGTAATGCCATCGTTGTTTTTTTTATCCAGCTGACGGTGGTAATTATGACCTGTTGTCACATTGGGTTCAGCTGCCACTGCATACACACAACAAATCAGCTTGTAAGAAGCAACACCACACAAAAGTTTAACACCACAATTTATCTTTAAAAGTCCCTCAAAGTCATGTACGCTAGTGAACGTGAATGCCACTTCATCAACCGTCCTCATAGCCGTCCATTAATCCACAGGCCAATAATAATCCACTAAAATAAGTGAAAACTCGAAGTACCACAACAATCCATAAAGTTGCTTTGACGCAAGATAAAATCTGCTGACAGGGTCGTAGTCGCCGTCTGACGTCACCCCATCGCGGCGCAAGACACCTTGCTTAAATGTTTCACTTCTCTCTCTTGACTCTACAACTGAACGATTGGGCATTAATTACACTTAATCATTAAGTATTTTTATTGTTCACACAACACATACGCAGGTCGTAGTTGTCAACCTGTGGTCCGTCACTCAAATATGTTGGGAGGTCTACAACTTATTGTGCTAATAAAAAATTATTTTTTTCCCACATCAATTAAATATAGTACCGATAAATATCGGTATCGATAGTGAAAATCGATAAGGGCATCGTATCGACAAAATCTTAACGATATACATCCCTGTCAAGGACACAGCCGACAGTAAAGGCGAGATTGTCATCAAAGAGCCAAGCGGGAGGTGGGGTCCTGGAGTTTGCGACAGAGAACTGGAAGACACCAGACAGATTTGGGTAACTGTCTGTCTTCAGTTCAAGCTACACAAGGTGACGTGGGACAGATCCACTAGAGCTTCAAGAGTGGGTGTGATGGTTTTAGTGGAAGGAGGGACGGGGGATTTTAGGCACTGAGAGTGGCAGAAGTTGGGTATTCCCCTGCCTTCCAGTTCATGTGTTGTCTAAGCCACGGAAACTCAAGAACCAAGGAGTTTGGTGTGTGACTGTGGCCATCCAGGTTGAGCGTTATTCCCAGCCCCTTGCTCCAGAGTCCAGCAAGGCTGATACTGTTAGGAACTGACTGTAACACATGATCTAGTAGGGAGTTGCATCAGGACTCCCACCTTCACTGACCGGCATTGGAGTCTGTTTGCTCAGGGCAGTTTCCTTGTAAAAGGTTGGAACTGGCACAGTACAAACACTTGCCAGCTTGTAGTCACCATTCCCGTTCTTTAGGGGTTAGTCTTGCTTGTCCTCGCCGCATCGGCTCAAATGGTTGTACAAGAAGGGTTGGACGCTCTGTTTTGGCACCGTTCCTGGACCCGGTTGTCTACGCTCATAGGTGAAAGTGCATTGAGGCCGTTAACTCATCCTCAAGGGTCTTGGTAAGACCGCTGATGAGTACAGGTCAGAGGGCACCCTCATCCTATCTCGAGTCTGCTGCTAATGTCCGTAAATCTACAGAATATCCTGCTAACCTTCAGGGATCTTGGCAACGTGCTGAAATGAAGTTTTCAGCTGGGCCCAAGCAGTCAGGGGTGGTAGAACGGCAAAGGTGATGGAGATGTCCTGGGACAAAAAGACATCGTGAAAAGACCTTGATCTAAGTGAGCGTGCTTTGGTCGTCAAAGAAAGTCTTGGGTCACATTGCAGGAAAGGCCCAAGGTTCCTTGAGGCCTAGTTTCTGGTCTTTAGAGTCCAAATAAAGAAGCAAAGCAAATTAGTTGGCACCATATTCACCTGTGTATACATACAAATGAATTTATTGAACACTTTAATCAAAGTATGTAAAAAAGAAAATAGCATAGCCTTTGTAGACCAGGGCAACTACCTAACTGGGAGACCATGTTTTCTGCAGCAAGGCTCTCGTTTCCTAAGTGATGCTGAGGTGATGCTGTTGGTCAACTCCAAACACATTCCTGCTTACAAGCTTGAGGCCATGATGGAGATACCTGAAAGGGGCGTGGCCATACGGAGACAGATGATATCAGCAAAACTTCCCTCTCCCGCCGCACTCTCGTCTTTGCCGTTCACGGACTACGACTACTCCAAGGTGAGGTCCCGCTCATACAAGCGACACAATGAATACACATCTTTGCTTCGTATTGTACAAAGCTGTCCACGTCACTTCCAGGTGATGGGTACCTGCTGTGAGAACGTCATTGGATATATGCCTGTGCCAGTGGGCGTGGCCGGGCCGTTACATCTGGATGGGAAGCAGTTCCAAGTTCCTATGGCAACGACTGAGGGTTGTTTAGTGGCGAGCACTAATCGGGGCTGCCGAGCAATTGCTGTAAGCTTCATTAGACTTTATCTTGACTTTGAAAATTTTTCTTTCTTAAATATTTACAAAAATACAGAACTGATCATGAAACGATAATGTGAATCATACAAATATACTCAATTGAACAAATCAAGCAACAGAAAACCGAAATGTTTTTGGACGAAATAGCTGTCGCAGTAGGAAGAGGATTCATATGGCCCCATTCGTTGCGGTTTACCTGACACATAAAACATAACGAATTTGAAGGATGCACTATCCACTTTAGCTGCCAAATGGCAGTAGGGTGTTGAATATCTTAAAATGTGTTTTGTGGCAATTCAAACTTTGGCCACAGTGTCACTTGCTATGTAGAGTGGCGCTTTCCATCATTTTCAGCAGACTGCATTGCAAAATGATCAACCCCCCCCCCCCCCTTCTTCACGTGAGATTCCTGGGGCCATATGAATCCCTTCCCTGCTGTACAGGTGTCCCTGACCATGGTAAATGATAATACATATATTTTAGAACATGAAAAAACTGTTTACGTCCTTCTAAATAAGTATCATAATTAGATTCCCCCAAAGATGAAATAGCACCCATATTGTCTGGTTTTGTATTGCGAGTCCCACATTGTCATTCCACTTTGTTCATGCCAAAGATCCACTAATTTGGACTTAGTCAAAAAGTACTTCTGCTAAAATTTGGTTGCATCAATGTCGGAAAATGTTCACTCTTAGCCTGGAAACAGAAGTTTGGTAAATGTCTTTATCGAACACCACATCATAATCATAGAGAATAAGACAAATATTGCACTGTATTATTCATAAGACTGACTTAGGCCTACAAATATAGCAAATATTACAGGTGGGACCCTTTGGCACCTCACAATTCAATTCAATTCAAATTTTTGGGATGATGATTTGATTCAGTATCAATTCTCTATTTAACACGATTCACAAAATATATTATCTAGTATATACATGATGATAAAACCTTTTCAAACCAGCTTACAGGTCATAAAAGCTCCTGTTGGCTGCAGACGTACAATTTATACAGTGTTTTTTTTTTAATATCAAATATATTTTTTAGCCTCACCACACTGCGCTTCATACACTGCAACTTCACTGCATTGATTAAAAGAAAAGAAAAATCCAAAGCATATTTGATATATTTAAAAACATGATTTTTATTTGTTCATTTTCTACAGTATATTGATTCATAATTTGAGGATTTTATTTATTTTTTTAAATTGTAATAATTTTTTTATTACTCTATATTTTCCAAGAATTTATAATAAAACATTTTTATAATTTTATGATTTTGTGTTTTATCGATTCCCAAATTAGGAATTGATTTATAAAAGGTATAAATAAAAATCAGGATTTAGATTTTTTTTTCAGTACCCTTATTAAATATGCTTTAGAATAGTTTTTCTGTGAAGCGGCAGTGTTTGAAGGGCGGTGTGCCGAGGTACGACTGTATCCTGCCATTATATCGTGTGTAACTGGCTTGGTCCCCTGCATGCTGCAGCTGTCAGGCGGAGCCAGCAGTCGCATCCTGGCTGACAGAATGACCCGAGGACCTGTGGTGAGGCTGCCCTCTGCCTGCCAGGCTGCTGAGGTTTCAGCCTGGCTGGAGAGCACAGATGGTTTCCAGGTCATCAAAGAAGTATTTGACAGCACCAGCAGGTAAACGTTCAGCCGCCGGGTTGGATCCCGATGTCATGCGTCGCCTGCTCCTTGTTAGTCACTCCTGTGGTTCATGTTGGCAGGTTTGCTCGGTTGCAGAAGTTGCTGGTTGGTCAGGCTGGAAGAAACCTCTACATTCGTTTTCATTCTAAGACAGGTGATGCCATGGGGATGAATATGATCTCAAAGGTCAGTGTGCGTGTGAAGACATTTTGAATAGAGTTGAAAGGTCAAGAAAAAAACCTACTGAAACCTTGTCCTGCTGCAGGGTACAGAGCAGGCGCTCAGCAGACTTCAGCAGCACTTTCCAGAGTTGCAAGTACTGGCTGTCAGTGGGAACTACTGTACCGACAAGAAACCAGCTGCCATTAACTGGATTGAAGGCCGGGGCAAATCTGCAGTGTGTGAAGCCACCATCCCTGCTCATGTCGTCAAAGAGGTGAAAGTCACTGTTTTCCTTGACATTGTGTGTCGACTTCATTAGCTCTGGAAGGTAAATAAATAAATAACATAAATGTAATATTAGATTCAAATTTAGCTTGAATTATATTTTTTTCCTCTACGGCTGTTGTGCTAACCTGTTCAAATTTCTTCAGAGATTCTGAACACACAAAACACATCTGGACCTGTGGTGACTCTAATCTACATTTAACACTAGATCTGTGTTTCTTAACCATAAGGCCCTATTGTTCATTTTATTGACAGTTGAGTTAAGAATCATATTCATTATTAATTGAATTTATTTTTGCACAATATAATTGTATGTACAGTGAAGGTATTTTTCATCAGTTTAAATGTCCCTTCTAGTGTTGTCTCGATACCAATATTGTGGTACCGGTACCAAAATTATTTCGATACTTTTCAAAATAAAACAAAAAATTGCATTATTGGCTTTATTTAAACAAAAAATCTTACGGTACATTAAACATGTTTCTTTTCCAAGTTTGTACTTGAATAAAATAGTGAACATACAAGACAACTTGTCTTTTATTAGTAAGTAAGCAAACAAAGGCTCCTAATTTAGCTGATGACATATGCAGTAACATGTTGTCATTTATCATTCTATTATTTTGTCAAAATTATTAAAGACAAGTGGTAGAAAATTAATTATTAATCAACTAGTTCATTTACTGTTAATATCTGCTTACTTTCTCTTGTAACATGTTCTATCTACACTTCTGTTAAGATGTAATACTCACTTATTCTTTTGTTGTTTGATACTTTACATTAGTTTTGGATGATACCACAAATTTGGGTATCAATCCAATACCAAGTAGTTACAGGATCATTCACTGGTCATATTCAGGGACATATTTCCTGAGTTTATAAACATAATATAAATTAAAATTTGGCGGACCGGTACTTTTCAGAGGCGATATAGTACCAAATATGATTCATTAGTATCGCGGTCTTATACTAATACCGGTTTACCGTACAACCCTAGTACCTTTCATATGCAGTATATTTGGTTAGTACTTGTTCTTATAATCAGCCTGACCTAAGTCTGTTTGTGATTAACATTAGTTTTCATATAATTTGACAAGGTTGTAAACTGTAAGTAGTTTAGATATAATTATTGAATACGATTTAAAATCAAGAGTAAGATTACTAATTCACTGTTATTATTTGAGTGGGCCCCAGGTGGAAAAGTTAAGAACCCCTGGTTGAGATGATCTGTATTATGTTTTAGTGTCAATTTTGCTCCAAAGTCACATTTATAACCCGCTTTCTGCATATGTCTGCAAACGGTTTGAGTGTGTAGGCGTTTCCTTTAAAACGCACTGTAGTGGTTTCCCTCTTGTGGCTTCTCCTGATCACAATAGACCTTCACAGGAGCCCGGGAGTCTGGTTTGAATAATGTTTTATTTGGCGCACGCGCCAGGACAGCACTCTGCTCTGCAACTTTTCAGTCCGACTCTGCTGTGTGAGCATGCAAGGACAGCGCTCTGCTCGGCGACTTTCCAGTCTATTTTGGCTTTGTCTCTCTCTCTCGTCTCGGCTTGGTCTTGCATGCGTGTGTGTCGTCTCGTTCCAACTCCAACTCCCATTCGTGTGTCTCGGCCACTGATAAGCATGGCAAGTGATTGGATGATCAGCCCCAGCTGGGTAATCCAATCACCATGAATGAGGTAGATCCCCACGACTTGATCAATTGAAAAGTAGCTCGCCTGCAGAAAAAGTGTGGGCACCCCTGCTCTAAAACATATTTAAAACCCTCCAACATTTTTTATACACACTGCAAGTGTCTGTCTGTCTCACTGCAAGTATACAGTATATATAATTTAGTAACAGACACCTTCATAACAATATGTAATATGTACAATATACACACTGCAAGTGTGTATGTATGTATGTGTATATATATATATATATATATATATATATATATATATATATATATATATATATATATATATATATATATATATATATATATATATATATATATATAGTAACAGACACCTTCATAACAAACAACAAAGACTATTTTATAGAAGCCAGCACGAAGGAAGAGTGAGACGTTGGAGAAGACAGAAGCCAATAGAGTGAAGTTAAAGCGACTCGAAGCTGCAAAATGTGGAATTTGAAGCCATGCTATTTCAACATAAATGGCGTGCTTACCAAAATAAAAACGTCCCTGGCCAGATGGACCAAATGCACAACTGTCCATCGAGTGAGTCTCCATCCATCCATTTTTTACCGCTTGTCCCGTTCACTTTATATTAATCTGTTACACGCAGCACGTTATTGCTGTCTGGCTAGCTGTGTACAAACAAAACATGAAATAATACTTTACAGATACTGTAATATATTGGTCATGTTTTTCAATCAGTTCAAATTGGTTTTGTATCACAGTGTTGTGCATTACAAACTCAATCGTGTTTTGTGTTGTAGAAGCCAGCTTATCTCTTGCCATAGTTCACTTTTATGGCTAATACCGTAGTACGCCGATGTGTTACTACGATAGAAAAAGAGTGTTTGCTCTTACAATAACAATGTCCCTACAGCTTGGTTATTATACAGGTTACTGAAGGTAAATTAAGTATTGTTGATGGTTTTTGAAGGTATTTTTAAAGTGATTTAGAGGTGCAATTGATTGCTGCCATTAGTTGCATTGCTAGCTACCAAGAACGAGTCGATTTTTACAAATTAGACTGCATTATGATTGTGAACCATCGGCAAAATTCCCCAAAAAAGTGCAGTTCCCCTTTAAGTGCACACCCACCCAAAATGCTAATTGATTGTATTGCTTTTCACAGTATTTGATATATCTTGTAAAAGGTCTGCCCTGCACATGAATGCCGTACATAAATATTATTTCCAGCTGAGTGTCATTGTAATGAACAGAAACACCGTGATGATCTGTTTTACAAGATGATGACATAACGACTGCATTAAAAAGCAGCTGTTGATAAAGTTCTTCCTTGCTGTGACATATTACATGATGTTGGTGGTGTACAACCTCTTGTGCTAAATAAAATAGTCAACAAAAATGATTTTTTTCACATCTTTATTTACACCAATTACACATGGTACCCATAAGAGTACTGATGAATACCGGTATCAATAAGGAATATCGATAAATGTATATATTTGTTTGTATCAATAAGGAATATCGATAAATGTATATATTTGTTTGTTTGTTTGTTTTCACTTTAAGATGGACAACTTTAACTTGATTGTTTTATGTTGTTAAAATGCATTGTAGGTTTTGAAGACCACAACAGGAGCTCTGGTGGAAGTGAACATCAACAAAAACCTTGTGGGCTCTGCCATGGCAGGCAGCATCGGTGGATTTAACGCGCATGCGGCTAACATGGTGGCAGCTATCTACATCGCATGTGGACAGGTGATTTTCCCAACAATTCTCCCTAAGCACAGTCTCATCCCTGGCTTCACAAAACGTGTGTACTGCAGGATCCTGCACAGTCAGTCAGCAGCAGTAACTGCATCACCCTGATGGAGGCGTCAGGGCCTACAGGAGAAGACCTGTACATCAGCTGCACCATGCCCTCCATCGAACTGGGCACAGTAGGCGGGGGCACCAACCTCCCTCCCCAGCAAGCTTGTCTTCAGGTAGGCTCCACCATGCACGCCACAGAATATTCATCAGAGCAAAGGCGCTCCACATTTCATGTCCTATAGTTCAATACCTCTCCTCTCACCTAAAATTAGCAAGGATTGGCACCAACAATTAACCATTTTAGTGGGTTAGCTCATGTTGAAGTTATTGTAAGTGGATTAACTTTGTGTGCAGATGTTGGGTGTGCAAGGTGCCAGTGAGGACTGTCCGGGGGCCAACGCCAGACAACTGGCGAAGATCGTGTGTGCCACTGTGCTGGCTGGAGAACTCTCACTGATGGCTGCTCTGACAGCTGGACACCTGGTCAAGAGTCACCTGACACACAACAGGTAACTGTTTTTTCATGCCTAATAAGGATAACCAGCTACTCTTTTAATTGGACTACTTTTTTGGAAAGTGTTTGAAAGTGTCAAGTATTTAAAGTCAGCGAGCATCAACAGAATTTAAATATCAATAACACCTGCCAAAAGGTAGAGCTCGACCGATATCAGGATACTGTATATTGGTATTGGTCTCTTTTTATCTTAATTAAAACATTTTGTACAACTACAACAGATGGCATAAGCATTGTAAGCATTGTATCATAAGCAGATACAATATATACCAGTATTTAGTATATAAAATAAATATTTACTCAAGTACATAGTAATAACCTTTCTCTCCCTGCTGGTTGCTTGTACAGTAGGTTTCTTCTGCTTACCTATAAAATATCGCATTTTTTTTGCTGGGAAATCCTGTTTTTGTCCTTCTTTTTCCCGGCATCTACCTGGTCCACTTTTTTTGTTTATTGCTCGATTGAGTCGCTCGACAAGCCTCCGTCCGCAACACTCGCAGCGTGGGCTCATTAAAGGAGCGCGGCCATTTTTGTGATCCGGGATTCAATCAAATAACGCGACAGGGAGGGAAGGACATAAGAGACGACAGAGAAGAAATCTCTGCCAAAAACCCAAACTTTGTAAAAAAAAATCTTGACAAATAGACAGGTAAATTGGAGCAGGCAGGAGCTCGCATATTCTCATTTTTTGCTGCTAAATTAACCACAACATTAGCGCCGCATTAAACATTGTCGCTACTGAAACTTGATGAAAGATAGAGATATACGGAAAAGAGTTGCAGTAGATTCAGGTAGCTCAGAGGACTGGCTAGCATATCGCTCTTTAAGAAACAAAGTCACCAAATTAAATAAACAGAAAAAAAGGGTGTACTACCAATCTAGAATTGAAGAAATTAAACACGATGGAAAAAAACTTTGGAGTACTCTCAATCAAATCATGGGTAGAGATCAAATGGGAAAAACACCAGCATTTATTGAATCAGGTGAAGGCTTTATCACCAAGCCCAAAGAAATTGCTGATTACTTCAACAATTATTTCATAAGTAAAGTTGATACTATAAGAAATGGCATGCTGCCTGTAAATTGTATTCTATCTGAGTCACTTATTAAAAATGATATAATGCAGGACAAAAAATGTAAATTTGAATTCTCAGTCACTATCCATCCATCCATTTTCTACCGCTTATTCCCTTCGGAGTCGCGGGGGGCGCTGGAGCCTATCTCAGCTACAATCGGGCGGAAGGCGGGGTACACCCTGGACAAGTCGCCACCTCATCGCAGGGCCAACACAGATAGACAGACAACATTCACACTCACATTCACACACTAGGGCCAATTTAGTGTTGCCAATCAACCTATCCCCAGGTGCATGTCTTTGGAGGTGGGAGGAAGCCGGAGTACCCGGAGGGAACCCACACAGTCACGGGGAGAACATGCAAACTCCACACAGAAAGATCCCAAGCCCGGGATTGAACCCAAGACTACTCAGGACCTTCGTATTGTGAGGCAGATGCACTAACCCCTCTCCCACCGTGCTGCCTTCTCAGTCACTAATGTATTGGAAATTGAAAATCTATTGTCTGAGTTGAAATCTGACAAACCTTGTGGTCATGATAATCTAGATAGTAGACTTTTAAAATTGTCAGCTGGAATAATAGCCAGTCCGATATGTTATATTTTTAACTTAAGTTTTAAAGAAGGAATCTATCCTCAAGTATGGAAGGTTGCTAGAGTAACTCCTCTACCAAAAAATAGGAAAGAAGCATTCACTGGATCGAATAGTAGGCCAATTAGCATTTTACCAGTATTAGGAAAATTAATGGAAACAATTATATTTAAGCAAATTCAAAATGATTTCTCTATAAATGACATTAATTCAGACTTTCAACATGCATATAAAACTGGCCATTCAACATGCACAGCTCTCACACAATTAACAGATGACTGGCTAAAACAAATCGACAGTAAATTATTAGTTGGCACAGTGCTATTAGATTTTAGTGCTGCTTTTGATATTATTGACCACAAACTACTACTTATAAAACTGTCTGCTTATGGTTTTAAACTCTCAGTGATTAACTGGATGAAAAGCTACCTAGTCAACAGACAGCAATGTGTCATGTTCAATGGAACCCTTTCAAATATTAAAACATTATATTGTGGTATTCCCCAGGGAAGTTGCCTGGGACCTTTATTATACTCAATATTTGTAAATGATATGTCATGTATTTTAAAGAATGGTTGCTGTGCAATTTACACAGATGACACAACAATATATGCTTATGCTGATAATTGCACAGACCTGAGCGGTATACTACAAGACAAGGTTATGCAGATTTCTAAATGGGTTACAGAAAATAAGATGAAACTTAATATTTCCAAAACAAAATGTCTTATTTGCTCAAAACATGCTCATAGAAAGGAACGCATATTGAATGTTTCTTTGAACGGAGTTCATATTGAACAAGTTAAAGAAGCCAGGTTGCTGGGAGTTACAATAGATGAAAGACTATCTTGGGCCACTCACATAGTAACAAAAATGAGCAGAAGCATCTCAATCATAAGAAGAAGTGCCTATTTTTTAACTAACACAACTACGAAACAAGTTATACAATCCCTTGTATTGTCACACCTTGACTACTGCCCAGCAATCTGGTCTAATGCATCCAAACAAGAACTCAATAAAATCCAGGTTACCCAAAACAGAGCTGCCAGACTAGCTCTCCATTGCTCATTTAGGACCGGTGTTGAGATAATGAATTGTCATGGATGAGAGTTGGTGAAAGACTAGCGTGTAGTTTGATTCTATTTTTAAAAACAATCTATACATACCATAAACCTTCATATCTGTATTCTCAGCTATTGCTTGCTAGTGAAAGTCACAACTATGGTACCAGGTTAGCCCTAAGAGGTGCTTTCACCCGTCTTAAACCCAAAAGTGATGTTTTGAAAAAGACTGTAATGTATAGGGCAATCACTTACTGGAATCGACTTCCACAATATCTGGTATCAATCACCAGCAGAGTGGGTTTTAAGAATAGACTAAGAGGAGAAGTATTGCGGAAAGAGATTATTCTAGATTGTACCTAATGTTAAGATTAAAGATTAAAGTACCAATGATTGTCACACACACACTAGATGTGGTGAAATTTGTCCTCTGCATTTGACCCATCCCCTTGGGGAGCAGTGGGCAGCAGCAGCGCCGCGCCCGGGAATCATTTTGGTGATTTAACCCCCAACTCCAACCCGTGTTGCTGAGTGCCAAGCAGCATGACTGTTTTTATTGACTATTGACTATTTTATTGATTATGGGACAAGCAGTAGAAAATGGTGGATGGTACTTTTTTCGTCACTTATTGTTTGTCTTTGGTACACTAATGTATATATTTTAGGCCGTTGGTTCTTTGTTTTATTTTTACAAAAATATATATATATCTATTTTTATATTGCTCTTTTTATCTTTGGTATGAACAATATTATGTAAACTCGAAGTTATTATTATTTTTTTGGTTCTTTGTTGTTGCTATTTTTGTATTACAACATTTTATTATTTGATCATGTACTGCTTTTTAATCTTTTGTTTTGTGATTGTGTGATGTTTTTGCCTGGACCCCAGGAAGAATAGTCTCCACTGCGGTGTAGACTAATGGGGATCCTTAATAAACTAAACTAAACTAAACTGGTCTGACTTTTCCTAAAAAAAATGTTTAAAAAACGACTTAAAGCCTTGTCTAGCTGTTTACTGACGTATACTTTTCATTTTTAAATAACTTCAAATGAATATTGGCTCCAAATATCGGTTATTGGCCTCCTTGACTACTAATAATCGGTATCGGCTCTGAAAAAAACATGTCACTCGATCTCTGAACTATACATTGAAAAAAGAACGGTAGTGTTTTAGAACTTCCCAGTACATCAAAACAAACAATGCTGTGCTGATAAATATGACCACAAATAAAGTATTTGATATTCTAAAGAAAACAGCACTGTTGTGGAGCCTTCAAGTGTAAAAAACAAACAAAATATTTCATTATACATCTCATTTTGGATGAAATATGTTTGTTTTGTTCTTTTTATTAACCTTAAAAATTGTATTCGATATTACTATCAACATTTCAGCCTTTTCACATTATACTATGCCTTTTTGATATATTTTTACATTTGTACAGTTTTTTTGTTGTTTAATTTCTCCCTATTGTGCCATAAAAAAAAGCGGTGCGTTCAGCAAATGGCCCCCAGGCCACACTTTGCTTTCCTGGTGACATAAGTAAAACTGGTGTTCAAAGTGTTGCCAGGCAACACAAAAGTATATATAAATGATATTTTCTTAGCACTCATGGAAGTGATAAAGGTTTAGGCCCCGTTTACACTAACCCGGGTAAGGTTATCCAGGGTAAATCACACCTAACCTTATCCGTGTCCACACACAACAATGCCACCGTTTAAGACCCCCGCCCCCCTCCGTCCGCCATAGTCAAATCCAGTGTTGCTTTGTGTGCAAGTTCTTAAATGTAACTTATCTGAACAATATCCAGTGTTGTGGTATTTCAATTAACTGGAATCCAGTGTGCTCTGGGGCCCTATTGTAGTGAATCACACCTGAGCCATCATAAATTAATCAAATCTTTATTAGACACGTAAACAATGTGATAAAGAACATTTGACAACAATCAATCTAGGGATCTAGATATCTGGTCAGGACACTCCTCACTCTTTTGCCTTCACCTTCATTTTCCATTAGTTTTTGGTGACTTTATACAGTCTGGACCTAGACGTCGAGTCCGCGACATACATGGCGGACAATAACTGATACAGTCTGCTTTGCCCGTCCAAATGCATTTGCCGTTTTCCGTAGTTAGTTTTCCCTCGACGGCCACGTAATACAAAGCAAACGCTACCTTTTTTTATCACATCCACGGGAGTCCGCATTCTCGTTGACTCTCCTTCGACAAATGGAAAAAGTTTTTCGTGCATTCGAAAGTTCTCTTGCCGTCTGAGAAGTGTTGTATCCCAAATAGCTGCAATCGCTTTCTCTTTAGGTATTCATGTGTGATTTCCACAAGCGTCTGTACATGTATAAGGAGAAACTCGGCCATGTCTGGATGATCCGCCTTCATATTTCCAGCGGTTAGCTCCGAGCTACGAAACCGCTTTGTTATGAAGCTGGCTGTGGCGTGTTCTTTCTGACCTCACTTCCTGTGTGGCCGTTTTCTTTCTGGCGTCACTTCCTCTCCGAAATCACTTTGTAAACAATCAATGAGTCCTTACAAAGCTAAGAGCCGGAGATTCAAGAAATACACGGCTGACTTACCCGTGTAAAAATTTGTCCGAGGAGGGGGACCTTAAACGATGGTTTAGTGTGGCTGAAACGGGGCTTAGGCTAAATAATTATTCGCCTTAGTGTAGACATGGCCTTAGTTGGCACGCTTTTAGAGCTTTTCTGCACAATCCCTGGGCTTGTGGTGGCGGATCTCCACTCTCACTTGCGCGGAAAATACTTTCAAGACCGCTGGTGTTTGATTATTAAATAAATGAATGACACAAGATAAACTTATTTTACTTTTATTATGTAGCTCTACTTGCTAAATATAGCAACAAAGTGGATAACTTCTGATACGTCTCATTCTCTTGCAAAGCAGGCGCATATATATAGGACTGGGCCGTTACAAGTTTTACTTGACGATATAATGACCTACCAATTATTGCCGATAAAAGATATTGCCAATAATTTCGTTAGACCAAATTAACCATTGATGTAATAATAATTATGTATATCCTTTCAAATGCAATAAACTTGTATTTCTCATGTATTTTAACATTGTAATTGAAATTAAAACATCTAAATCTCCGAGTTGAATAAAACAAACATAATAATAAAATATACTTTGTCTGTTAGCAACATTTTGCACTTGAATACAAATTACCACCAGAAGCAATAACATATATTTAGGAGGGGGAGGGGGGTCTCAAATATACACAACAATAACAATAAATACAATAGCCAAATTAAGTATTGACAATCAAAGTTGCACTTCTATATTGAACATGTAGGCAGAGGTGGAGTTGTACATGACTTAAGTGACAATCAAGTTAGGACATTCTTAAACAAAAGTGCAAAGTAACAATATCAACACTAAACTTTAAACAGATGTTTTAACAGTCATATGCAAAACAAAATGAAGTTTGGCAGATTCTGGGTGATGTTCACCATATGCAGAGAGTGTGGACTGTGGAGTGGTTGTGTTTCAAGTGGGCTTGCAGGTTTGTTGTAGTCGTGCACATTCGGCAAACTGGCTTCTCAGTGTTGAACCATCTTGTTCCATAGGTTTAACTGAAATATTACCACATTTGTGCGATGGCAGTTGGTTTTGTGTTCATTGTGTCTATGTTAGCTGTTACATGCTAACTAGTTGAACTGTGCCTCCTTCTTTTCATTCCGCTACGGTACAAACACGTGTAGCCGCTAAAAGCGTGAATGCTCTTGAAGCATGCACATGGCGATTTATAGACTTTGGAAAACTTACCAACTTTAATTTTAATTTATCGTCGGTTAATTGACTTATCGAATATCAGCTCAGGCCTACGCCCTTGAGGTAACAAAACTGTAGGTTATGCTACACCGACACTCCATTATCGTTTGTGAGCGATGGCCAACCAGAAGCACCAAATCCACATTAGTGTCAGACTTCCACTAATAATGAAACATATGGAAACACCTTCTTTGCTGCTGACTCAGTGCTCGTTGACGAAGCTCGTTGAGGAAAAAGAGTTGTTCAGTATTCAGTACTGACGATACGGAACAAAGCCGTTAACCATGTATTTTTTGCATGTTGGCATCGACCTGGTATCTTAGGTTACGTGTCCGCCGTTTAAACATACAGTACAGTCCAGGCAGATTTCACTGACATGGAAACACATAGAAGCTGAAATCTGATTGGACATGTTTTATTTTTGACATAATTCAACATACCATATTAACAGAAATATAATTTCCTTCAGGAGCAAGTATTTACCAACCAAACCGGATTCATACATCAACCACGTCACCTACAGTAAACCATAAGTGTATCTCAAAGATGCGTTTTAATCATCTTTACCCATCCTGTTTTCAGATCCAAGGTGAACCTTCAAGAGACTGGAGGAACATGCACCAAAAGCGCCTCCTGAGAGAACGACTGCAGCATGACTTCCTTCTGTCAGCATCGCTATTGGCTGAATCAGCTAACTTAGGACAAGATGGCCAAAATAAAGGGACTGGATGCAACTACAAAAGTTATTTTAGAAAGTTCACTCATCAGTCAGTTGTTGTTAAATGATATCTGCAGAATAAATGGTCTGCTTGGATCACACGGACATAATTGTGATCCATATGATGCACTTCCAACTCAAACCTCTCATAAAAAAACATGTTTTTCTATTTTAGATTAAATCATTTTGCAGTGGTAATCATCACCAGGGATGAGTACAGAATTTGCTACTTTAATAGGTACCAACCAATTTCCTGCGATACTACTTGGTACCAAGTCACGTCAAACCAAACGGAGGCATATTTCCATACGTCTTTTACATGTGACGTTATGTTCGCTTGCAAACTCAGCATTGGCTCAAGCAACTAACCCTTTCATTCAATTCCGATGCCTGGGGTGAAGATTTGATTCAGAATCTGATTGTCAATTCAAACAGATTCTCGCAATGTATTATTTGGTATAATAGTTATGATAAAACTTTAAAAAAAAAACGCTTAGAAAAGCTCTTTCTGTTTGCATTGAGGTGGTCTAAAAATGTATTTTATAAAACTGATACTTTTTTTTTTTAAATCTTTATTTTTTATATACATTTTAGAAAATTATGAATTTATTTCGAATCAAATAATGGGCAAACGGGTGTATTCGTAGTGGACTGCCTCTAAGTAATGTTACAATTTTCCATGCCAACAAAGCAAGCCTGTCTGACAGAAAGCGCTCAAAAGTAAGGCTCCATTTTTTTTCAAATGCACTAGCCCTCGGCTAATTTGCACTCGATATACCATACACATGCTACTGATTAGCATTAGCAATTTCACATGGCGATTTCGACACATCCAAATTTGTTAATGAAAACGCAACTAAGGTGCACGTTGCAATCAAACAGCAGGCTTTATACTTGGGGTATAAACACTTTTTAGGGCGCAACACACTCTGTTTCCTGGAAAAAGCTACTTCCTTCTTAGACATCATACCATTGATGGCCTATACCAGTGGTCCTCAATAAGTACAATACTTACAGTACAAACACTTTGGAGGACTCAACAAAATGCAAGACTGACACATTCAACTTTAATAGTAAATGTTTTATGTGATTATGTGCCATGTTTTTTTTCTTTCAAAATATGCCATAAACCAACAAAACATGAGCTGCGAGTGACAAACGGACCCCGCAGGCCAGACTTTGGACACCACTTCCAGGAATATTTACTATAAATGTTTTTTATCCTCCAACCTTTTTTACCTGCCTCACGTTGTGCCAAGATACTGTTCTCCACTTTCAATGTCAAACTCCCAGAATAAGAGTCTGGATTAAACATCGAACACAGAGGACTCTAGTTATCCTTGGTGATGACTTCCCATCGTTAAGACTATTCTGCAAAATACCCACAAACAATCTGTCAAAGTAATGGCTGGTTAGCACTAAATCACATTGTTTACAGTGCAAGTGGACTGGAAACCTTCATGCTGTCCTCTGCAGCGTCATGTGGATGTTGCTCAACTGACCATAGAATGAATGCAAGAATTCTCTTGTTCCAATTAATACTTTGTAATAAAATGTACTTTTAAGTAAAGCATGTGATGATCATTTATGTTTTGCTGCTGTTATAGCCGACCCAAACCTCTCCAATTTTTTTTGATCTGGAAAAAATCTGCTTGATAAATTACACGTAACTCAAGTAAATCCATTGATGATTGTCGATGGTTCTACTACACGGTGAAACCCTATTCAGCTGAGAAAGTACTTTTTGAAGTGAACTGAATAGAGGTGTGACCTTTGGGTTTTTAAACTGACCTCGAATGCAGAGAAGCAGTGATTGCAAAAAAAATGTATTTGCTCATAGTTGCCCACTTAGAACACAATTGTCCTTAAGCACGAGGTCAAGTCACAGGTGTCCAAACTTGATCTAGTCAGCCATTATATTTTAGCATTTTCATTTTGTATTAAAAAAAGAGCTAAAAACAGACAAATATCTAAAGCCAAAACCCAGTCACTGAATGAATGTTTTTTTTTTAAATTTATTTATTTTTATTACTGATATTTGGATATATTTAGTGTTTGGCGCAACTGTACCAGAGCAAGAGGGGATAGGAAGGGGGGTAAAGAAGACTGTGGGGATGAGAAGGGTACAAGAAAAAGAGAACAAACACTGACACATAACTTAGTGTAACACAGTGCTGACAATGAACATTATTGCGCTACAATTGAAACAATATTAATGAATGAAAAATAATGATGGCCCCTGTTAACACGATCGCTTCAAATGCATAATACTGAATATGATATGAAAAATTGGATTCCGAGAGAAAGGAGGCGCGTACTATATTAACCCTATACATTGTTATGGTAAAATAGTTAAGCATTCGCAATGTGCCGTGTTTTATGCGATGTGGGTGTGTATTTGTATGAGTGTGATTGTGTACGCATACAGGTTGTTTTCGGTCACGTGACTTTTGAACGGAAGTAAATCAAGTGATGGGCCACCAAACAAACATGACGACGGTGCAGCAAACAAGAGTACCCAAGGGGCCTAGATATTGCCACTAAAAGCTGATACTGACCCACCACATCATTTTATAAGGCCCGCCAACGCCTGGAGATGATGTACGTCAAAGTATTTGATATTTTCTTAATAAATTAATTAGTTTTTCCATTTTGAGGGATACAAATGTATGTACTGCATGTTATTGCATACCTTTTAAAGGCCTACTGAAATGTTTTTTTTTAATTTAAACGGGGATAGCAGATCCATTCTATGTGTCATACTTGATCATTTTGCGATATTGCCATATTTTTGCTGAAAGGATTTAGTAGAGAACATCGACGATAAAGTTTGCAACTTTTGGTTGCTGATAACAAAAGCCTTGCCTGTACCGGAAGTAGCGTGACGTCGCAGGTTAAAAGGCTCCTCACATTTCCCCATTGTTAACACCAGCAGCGAGAGCGATTCGGGCCGAGAAAGCGACGATTACCCCATTAATTTGAGCGAGGATGAAAGATTTGTGGATGAGGAACGTGAGAGTGAAGGACTACAGTGCAGTGCAGGACGTATCTTTTTTCCCTCTGACCGTAACTTAGGTACAAGGGCTCATTGGATTCCACACGTTCTCCTTTTTCTATTGTGGATCACGGATTTGTATTTTAAACCACCTCGGATAATATATCCTCTTGAAAATGAGAGTCGAGAATGCGAAATGGACATTCACACCCACACAGCAAAAACACTCCGCGGCGGATCCCCCGCGCAGGTATCGCGCTTTCCGGAACGGAACCGCGAAACGGACCAGCATCGGCGTCCATTTGCACTCAGGAACGTATCCGCCACGGCGGCAGGTAGCGGATCCGCCGTGGCGGCGCGCTGAATGCGCTCCGCACCCATGATCAAAGCCTTATTTCCGCGGCGGGTGCGCCGTGACGGCGCGCTGCATCCACTCCGCACCCAAGATCAAAGCCTAACCTCCCGCCGCGGACCAGCAACGGACTCATAAAAACCCTGGCTCATCTGGCCGTTTTGGACCCCTTTATCTTATTTTCAAAATCCCTTCTGTTCTTGCTGTAGGATAAAATAGGAAACTAAAAAATTCACTAAGCCCTACTACAGCAATATAGGCTTACATATGCATTGCCTTGTATTTTTAAACTAACAATATTGTCAATAGGCAGAAACAGAAAATGGTCAATTCACTCTATAAAGTAAATATATATAATATATATTTAAAAAGTAAATATACATATTTAATCTATTAGGCTACAACTTCAAGGAAACGCTGCTCCATGCACAGCTAACATATCAGAAAATGAATAACTGGTGAATGACAAGAAGTCCAATAAAAGGTTGTTTATTTATACGTATACATCTCTATTCCTCCTGAGGAAGTGGAAGCGGGACTCGTCTCCTCGTTGCCCGATCCCCCGCCAAGTTGAACCACCTCTTGGCGTGTTTGGTGACCTCAGCGTCCGTGGCTGACCTTGTCAACACATTTTTACTCACAGCACCTGTAATCAAACAAGATTACAAGACAGATACGTTTATGTTTATGGTAGGAAGCATCCAAAGCCAAGTATGCTTACACAATACAAAATATGTGATAGGTATTAAGGAGATTACATTTGAAAAAAAAAACCATGACTTAAAGTTACTGGAGGTGGTTAAAATAAGGTGCGTAAACTATGAATTTGTGATTAGGGTATAGGTGTGCAAGACATCCAAAATGTTTCAACAATATCGTTATTTTGTTCCTTGATCAGAGTACTTGTTTGGCTCTGTTGGATGACGGCGGTGGGGGTTTGGGGGTGGGGGGCATAAATAAATATCCATAACCCAACTTTGGGAGGTTGACATTGTTTTCTTATTATATTTGTACTATCATTCTATGTTTGTATTCGTGTAGGCCAGGGGTGTCCAAAGTGCGGCCCGGGGGCCATTTGCGGGCTGCAGGTCATTTTTTAACGGCCCCAGGGCACATTTTTAAAAAATATGATCGAAATAAATAAAAAACATTAAAAGTGGTATTTAAAGAGCAAACAGGTGAAATGTAACAAGAAAATGTAGCAATGTTTACTCTAATCACACAAAGCTGCCATGTAGGCTGTTTCTTTCTTTAAAAAATAATAATGAATCAAAATCAATGTCATTATGAAATATTGACCTATTCAAGGCTTAAGAAGTTTACCTTCGCAATCAGCTGGTCTTGGTTGTGCTTAATAGTTTCCAGCAGGCTAAGGATGTGGATTACCTCAGGCACTGTTGACAAACAGCAGTATAAAATTAACATGTTTCAGTGTTTATCCTCATTACTCATAATCCTGACATTAGCTATTGACCTTAGTTAATGACAAAAGTTATTGACAAAGTTTGAAGAAAATATGTGATTGCTTGTGAATTTGAATTTTTTCCAAAATTTGTGGCACAGAATGACCATCCGGTATTTGTCAGTTATTGCTCACCAGAGCAGGAAATGTTGTCGGCCATTCTTCCCCCTCGCCATGTTGGCCTGCAGGCCAGGCTGGATCCAGGCTCCTCTGTCTGCCACATGTTGAGGGCTGCTGGTGAGGGGGGTGGAGGGAGTCGAGGAGGGACTGCCGTTCCTAGTGAGGTGGGCATTGTGAGAGAGCCATCAGTTAACCATGACTGGTAATACCCAAGGGGCCTATCTATACACTAATATTTCAGAGATCAGTCCCTACCTTGTGTAACTCTCTGCATGTTTAATGCAGGTGCTGGTGAAGGCATATGAATGCGTCCTTCCCCATGGTGAGGTGCTAAGGGAGATAAATTGGTATTAAATGGTTGTGATCTGTTAACCATGGTTACTGGATGCTGAGATATTATTTCAGAGATCAATCTTTACCTAGAAAGTTATCTCCAGTTGAGGAGTCGAGTTAACAAGTACTCATGACTCTTGCTGGCACTCGGCGAGATGGTGGAGCTGGGAGAAGGGATACAAGGAGAGGGGAATATCTTTAGCACTAAGAATGTTAACCATATCTTTTGGTGGTTTTGTTGTTTTCGATGTTAAGAGATTATTCCTTACTCTGCCTGTGCAATTGGCTTGCCAACCCCAGAGATGTGAGGTCACTATTTCCCGGGTCTTCTTCGCTATCATCTGAGTCCCCGAGACGATGGCTGTTGGGTAACCATATCATTAGGATTATTGCAATACCAAAATTGCCAAATATACATATAGTACAAGCATCTCTGGTCTATTTTTGAATGCTACCGGAAATAACCTTCCTATTACTGTAGAAACATGACAAAAACAAGACGGAACACACTTACACTGGCTTCCTGTTCCTTTTTTCTGGCAGCTCCTCGTTCTCTGCCTCAGATTGCAGGTCTGAGGTGTCGCAGCCCTTTCCATATTGTTGCATTATTTTTAATGCGTCTTTGTAGTTGTCTAAAATTGAATATGTTAAAATGAACATGAGTTTCAAATTAGCTGTAGAGCTGAACAGAATATTATTATTATTGATGATGATAAATCAGGTCTCTCTCTTACAAGAGACCTGGTCAGAACATAGACACAATAGGTTATTCCAAGCATAAAGAGAAGCAACTATGACGTTATTTTTAAACTAGAAGATTATGAATTTGCATACCACAAGTTCGGACAACAGAAACGTCAAATCTTGGCCAGTTTGGCTCATGCTGCTCCTCATTTAAAGCTGCCCTTTCAATTCTGTCGGTGTTTTTATAGCTGGGCCAGAAAACCATCCTATCATCATACCATCCACTTGGGACAACCGCAATGTCCCTGTTCATTATGAATTTAATCAGATGAAAAGGCACCCTTAATGTAGAAAGAAAGAAAAGGGGTATTTATTCATCGTCAAAGGAACAACGTGGACAAAAGCATGCACAGGTGTTAGTGTATACAAATAAGCAAGTAAGATGAGCTGAGATTTTACCTGAATGGTGCCCCAAGGTGGTAAGAACTATAAGAAAGGTAAAAGTACAGGTCATAATAGTCAGAACTTCAGCTCAATCGTAAAGTAGGGTTCGAAATTATGGGTGTAGTGTATACAGAGATCAGTCCCTACCTTGTGTAACTCTCTGCATGTTTAATGCAGGTGCTGGTGAAGGCGTATGAATACATCCTTCCCCCATGGTGAGGTGCTAAGGGAGATAAATTGGTATTAAATGGTTGTGATCTGTTAACCATGGTTACTGGATGCTGAGATATCATTTTGGAGATCAGTCTTTACCTAGAAAGTTATCTCCAGTTGAGGAGTCGAGTTGACAAGTACTCATGACTCTTGCTGGCACTCGGCGAGACGGTGGAGCTGGGAGAAGGGATACAAGGAGAGGGGAATATCTTTAGCACTAAGAATGTTAACCATATCTTTAATATTAATGTGGTGGTTTCGTCTACATCGCTAAATATATCCTGTGGTGTACCTCAGGGATCAATATAGGACCTAAATTATTCAATGTCTAGATAAATGACATTTGTAAAGTTACAAAAGATTTAAAGTTAGTATTATTTGCGGATGATACAACAGTGTTTTGTTCAGGAGAGAACACACAGAAGATAATACAAATAATAGAAGAAATTAACAAATTAAAAAGATGGTTTGACAAAAACAGACTATCTTTGAATCTCAGTAAAACTAAAATAATGCTATTTGGTAACAGTAGAAGAGAAAGTCAAACACAGATACAAGTAGACGGAATAGAAATTGAAAGAGTAAATGAAACCAAATTTCTAGGTATAATGATTGATGATAAATTGAACTGGAAATCTCAAGTAAAAAATATACAACATAAAGTAGCAAGAAACACGTCAATAATGAATAAAGCAAAACATGTTCTAGACAAAAAATCACTTCATATTCTCTACTGTTCACTAGTGTTACATATCTGAGTTATTGTGTAGAAATATGGGGAAATAATTACAAAAGTACACTTCATTCATTAACGGTGTTACAAAAAAGATCAGTTAGAATAATATATAATGTTGGATATAGAGAACACACAAATCCTTTATTTATTGAATCAAAGATACTGAAATTCCACGACATAGTGAATTTGCAAACAGCTAAAATTATAAACAAAGCAAACTATAACCTGCTACCCAAGAATATACAACAATTCTTCTCAAAAAAAGAGGAGAAAAATCATCTTAGAGAGAAATGTAATTTAAAACATTTGTACGCACGTACAACACTTAAGACCTTCAGTATATCAGTATGTGGAATTAAATTATGGAATGCATTAAGCAAAGCAATCAAACAATGTACTAATATGATCAATTATTTATGCTTACATGTGGAAATAATAATAATAATAGTAAATAAAACATAAAATAGTCTCTAATAAATTAATTAAATAAAAAACAGCATATAAAATATATACATCAGCAAATAACAAAAATATAGATCAAGAAAAAGGATCCTTAATATGTGCAGCAATTTTTCACACATCACCTCATTTTATATTTTTTTCTACAATTAACTATGCCAAAAAACACATAGACATACCTTTTTTTTTATAATGGAAACAAAAACAACATGGCGTCACACACAGCTAGTCCACAGTAAACAGGATCTCGAGCTCCACTAAAGAAGAAAGAAAGAAATAATACACACTCATATTAATAGCAAAGAACGGCTGTTTCCACTCCGTTAACGTCACGTTGTTATAACGAAGTAATAGCGACCTGGGCCTAAACAACACTGACAATAAAGTAATACGCTTTCGTTTCAACCAGTTGGAAATATGTGGAATGTCGTAGCATGTAACCTACACACATTCACAGCGTCTAACAAAAGATAGCCTAAGTTAACTGTATTGAACGTTACTCACCGGCTTCACAAAACACAGATAAAAGACAATTTTACAATAGCACGGCGAAAAAATGACCGTCGTTGTGTGGGTTTTTTGACGAATAACACTCTTTTCCACTTTTCACCTCCCGCGTGCAGCCATTTCGAATTTTCTGAATACGTGACGTCAGACGCACGTCCCCATGCAAAGCATTCTGGGAGGCGGCGCTGGAAATAAAAGCCTTTTTTTTTACAGAATATAAAGTTTTACTGCTAGTCCTAATATCAAACAACGTCATTACAATCATACATAAATGATGATGGAAACACAAAGGCCGATCTTTACTGCGAATGTAGCAATAAATCTATACTTACGTTCGTGTTCCAGCAAAGAAAGTCCAGAGATCTTGGCTCATGCGCGTACACGCTAGTAGGCGCGTCCACGTCTGCGGGTGCAGACATTGGTCGGCTCAGCGCGCGTAGGCGGAGCCTATAACTCTAGGCGGCGCGCGCCGGTTTAGTTTGTCGCGTCCGCGTATGCGAATCAGACACGAGTCCGCTCAGGATCAGCTGTCTGACCGTACAATTTTCAGAGGCGGAGCTGTATCCTCTAGGTGGAGCCAAAACGAATGTGACAGTAACGCGGGTTGGGCGACTTGAAGGCGGATCCGTATAGCAGTCTTCTGCTGTGTGGGCAGTGACTTTTATCTCCACGACAATACATCGGCGAAGCACTTTAGCTACGGAGCTAACGTGATTGCATCGGGCTTAACTGCAGATAGAAACAAAAGAAATAAACCCCTGACTGGAAGGATAGACAGGAAATCAACAATACTATTAAACCATGGACCTGTAACTACACGGTTAATGCTTTCCAGTCTGGCGAAGCTTAACAATGCTGTTGCTAACGACGACATTGAAGCTAACTTAGCTACGGGACCTCACAGAGCTATGCTAAAAACATTAGCGCTCCACCTACGCCAGCCAGCCCTCATCTGCTCATCAACACCCGTGCTCACCTGCGTTCCAGCGATCAACGGAGCGACGAAGGACTTCACCCGATCATCGATGCGGTCGGCGGCTAGCGTCGGATAGCGTGTCTGCTATCCAAGTCAATGTCCTCCTCGTTGTGTTGCTGCAGCCAGCCGCTAATACACCGATCCCACCTACAGCTTTCTTCTTTGCAGTCTTCATTGTTCATTAAACAAATTGCAAAAGATTCACCAACACAGATGTCCAGAATACTGTGGAATTTTGTGATGAAAACAGAGCTTTTTGTATTGGATACAATGGTGTCCGAATACTTCCGTTTCAACCATTGACGTCACGCGCATACCAGTGGCGTGCGGTGAGGTTAATGTCTGGTGAGGCACTGCATCATCACAGTCAGATTTACAAACATATGAACCCTAAATAGTATCTTATTCACCATGTGATTGGCAGCAGTTAACGGGTTATGTTTAAAAGCTCATACCAGCATTCTTTACACAACTGTAGCACACAAAAAAGCACATTTAATAAAAAAAACATTATTATGGTCTTACCTTTCTTGCTGGACATCCACACAGCCAGCCTTTGCGTGTGTACCACGCCGTTTGAAAAGAACGGGTCTTCTGTCCCGAAGTCAAAAGCAAACTTTTAGCTCCGGCGTTGGTCTACCTTTAATTATTACCTCCTGCTTCGATTGAAAGTCCAGTTTAGAAAACTGTTTTATTTTACATATGTAATCCTCCATGTTTTTAATAAAAGTCCAGGCGAGAGGAAATAAACAATCGCTGCACTAATTGACTTGCAAACTTTTTTTTTTTTTTTTTTTCTTCTGCGGCCGAGGGATCACTACCGCCCTCTACCACCAGGAGGCCGGATTACTGCGAGCCTCAACCAGTACGTCTTTTGCAGCAGATTTATGAATGCTCAGCACAAGAAATATGTTACACACATACAGTTGTTGACAAAATACACTGTACATATACCTCAGCTAACTAAACTATGCCATAGTTTAGTTAGCTGATATAATTCATATAGCAATTTAGTCTCACTGCACAGCAGCTCAGCAGTTAGCCGAGTCATTGTGCACAATCCATGTTGAGGCACAAATCAGTGACGTGCCTCAACTGGCTGCTGATCACCGCACCGTCTCTTCTCCGTATTTGAACCGCAAATGTAAAAATAAAAATAATCTAAAACTGGTGAAGTTAAATGGAAAATAACTTTAGTATAATCACTGGATACATATACAATTTAATTATTTTTTTTTTCTTTTTACATTTTTTTTCTTTCCATGATGGCAGGTGAGGCCCCGCCTCCCCTGCCTCTAGTGAATGCACGCCACTGGTGCATACGTCATCATACATAGACGTTTTCAACCGGAAGTTTAGCGGGAAATTTAAAATTGCACTTTATAAGTTAACCCGGCCGTATTGGCATGTGTTGCAATGTTAAGATTTCATCATTGATATATAAACTATCAGACTGCGTGGTCGGTAGTAGTGGGTTTCAGTAGGCCTTTAAACTGTAATAGTGTCCAATATTGCAACAAATATTTTATCATACTTTCCAAACAATTTTTTTTTCAAAATAAAAATAAATACTTAAATAAGTAATTCACTTATGATTTAAAAGCAAGTTATTGTCATGTCTGTTTATCATGTTTTTGTTTTGGCCATGTGCTGTTTGTTTTTTTGGACACTTTCTTAGTTCCTGGTTTCACTTCCTTGTTTGGTTTGGTTTCCATGGTCACCCATTAGTTTTCACCTGTCATGTCACGCACCTGTTTTACGTTTTGAGTCATGCACCTGTTTGTTCCAATCATGTCACTGTTATTTAAGTCTACCTTTGTTCATCACTCGTTCTGCCTGCATTGTGTTTGTCACGCGTTTATGTCAAGTAAGTGTTTGATTATGCCACGTCATCCATGCCAAGTAATTAAGCTTCATGTGTTTTAGGCACGCTTGTCTTTTTGCTTTATTGTTTGCGTGTGTGATAGTTTTAGTGCTTTATGTTGAATAAATCCAAGCTCACCTTCACGCTGTCGTCCGGAGCCGTTTTTTGCATGGGAAGAACAACCCCGCAGCCAGCTGCGACCCCCCCTCGTGACAGTATGCAGGCAGCAGACGTTCTTCCGCAGACGGGCCATGACGAGGTGATGGAGACGCGCTGGCGAAGATGGAGGCCAGCCAGAAAGGCTTCTTTTCGCCAGCATGGCGCGTCGTTCCCCCAGGATCCTCCTCCGGACAACAAGATTCCCCAACCAGCCCTGTCTTCCTCGCCGCCGCAGGAGACCCGTGCTGATGACGTCATCCCGCCCACTGGTGATGACGTCAGAGACCAAGACTTTTTTTTAGATTCCATTTACGCCCTCTGTCAGCCTCCCACTAAGGACTTTGTTTCAAAGAGTAATCCTTTTGAGAATTTTTTTTCAAAATTTAGATTTGTTCAGACTCAGTCTAAAGTGGGGGTGGTATATAGACATTTTGGACAATTTAATGGGGAGGATTCTGCCCCCCTCCTGACCACCCTCCACCCACCCCTAAAGAAGATGCCAGACCGCAGGGAGCGCGTCTGGTATCCGCTCCTTGAGGGGGGGGGGGGGGGGGGGCTGGGACTGGGAGCTGTGTTGGTGGGGTGGCTCAGCTGCTCCCAACTAGGCAGCAACCTCCATCCCGGCCGCCACCACCAGTCCGTCACCATGCCAAGCCACAGCCCCCAGCTAGGCCACCTGCACCACGTCAAGTTCCACGCGGCCAAGCTCCGGTACCGGCTCCACGCTGCCAAGCTCCGGTTCCGGCTCCACGCTGCCAAGCTCCGGCTCCAAACTGCCAAGCTCCGGTTCCGGCTCCAAGCTCCGGTTCCGGCTCCACGCTGCCAAGCTCCGGTTCCAGCTCCACGCTGCCAAGCTCCGGTACTAGACCCACGCCAAGACCAAGACCCACGCCAAGACCAAGACCCACGCCAAGACCAAGACCCACGCCAAGACCAAGACCCACGCCAAGACCAAGACCAAGACTGCCAGACCAAGACCCACGCCGCCAAGACCAAGACCCACACCGCCAAGACCAAGACTGCCAAGACCAACACCAAGACCCACGCTGCCAGGACACGCCACGCCAAGCTTTTCCGCCCGACGCACCACGCCAAGCTTCGTCATCTGCTACTGCCACGTCGACGAAGCGCCTGCCTTCTCGTCTGCCACGGATGTGGCCGCTGCCTGGTCGTCCGCCACGCCGGGTGCGCCCACCTTCTCGTCGGCCACGGTTGTGGCCCTTCCCGGGTCGTCCACCTCGCCTGCGGCGGCGGCGAGTGGAACGCCGCCGCCACATGACTATGCCTCGGTGGATTCGGGGACACTTGGCCTGGCGACCCACCGCCATGTCCCCCTCCCGCCCTCCATGACTCTTGATCCTGTTTTGTGTTTTGTTTTTGGACATCTGGGATCTGTCCGTAAGGGGGGGTTCTGTCATGTCTGTTTATCATGTTTTTGTTTTGGCCATGTGCTGTTTGTTTTTTTGGACACTTTCTTAGTTCCTGGTTTCACTTCCTTGTTTGGTTTGGTTTCCATGGTCACCCATTAGTTTTCACCTGTCATGTCACGCACCTGTTTTGAGTCAAGCACCTGTTTCTTCCAATCATGTCACTGTTATTTAAGTCTACCTTTGTTCATCACTTGTTCTGCCTGCATTGTGTTTGTCACGCGTTCGTGAAGTAAGTGTTTGATTATGCCATGTCATCCATGCCAAGTAATTAAGCTTCATGTGTTTTAGGCACGCTTGCCTTTTTGCTTTATTGTTTGCGTGTGTGATAGTTTTAGTGATTTATGTTGAATAAATCCAAGCTCACCTTCACGCTGTCGTCCGGAGCCGTTTTTTGCATGGGAAGAACAACCCCGCAGCCAGCTGCGACCCCCCCACGTGACAGTTATCCATCAAATTGTACACTGTATAATTCACAATAGATTTTGCAGTGAAACGTGTTTTTACAGCATATTATTGTAAACTAAAAAAAACTACCAGTTTTTTACAGTAAAATTCTGCCCACTGCCAGTTTTTTTTTTTTTTTTACAGTAAAATCTACGACTGTTTTTACAATGTATTACTGTAAATGGAAAAGCTGTACAAATTTTTACGGTAAAAAACTGTCATCTTGCCAGAATAAAAAGAAAGCAGTGGTACAGTTTTTACAATTGCTGTAATATGTTGTAAAAAAAAATTCAATATAAACTATTTATTAGGGCTGTGAATCTTTGGGTGTCCCACGATTCGATTCAGAATCGATTCTTGGGGTCACGATTCGATTCAAAATCGATTTTTTTGCAATTCAACACGATTCTCGATTCAAAAACGATTTTTTTTTATTTTTTTTTTTTAAATGAAAACACTACACAACAATACTATAATAATGCAATACAATTTAAAAACCAAACCCAATTTTTCTGCCGGTGGTGTTAGTGGATGATCCTTTTCCTCAGATAACTGTGGGTGGTGTCTGTCCAAGAGAGCGCAGGGATTTGAAGTATTCCCAAAATACTTAACTTTAGCGTTGCAAAGTCTGCAAATTGCATGGGTCATGTCAAGCCCTTTTTTGCCACGGTAAAATCCAAAGTGTCTCCAAACGTTTGCTTTCAAAGCCTGCGGAGGCGGTTGTATTTCTTTAGGCTGCTGTCACGCCAAATTTCTTCCCCCCTACAAACCCCCCCCCCCCCCATTTACTTCCGGGGCTGCGTCCAATAAAGTCATAAAGTTGCCGGGGGTCCTTAACCGGCACGCGACTGTTCTGTTTCGCGCCTGTACAAAAAAAACCCCAATCGATTTCTTCAGATTCCAGCAGCTGTCAAAGACGAAGTATCCTTCCAGCGACGGGCAGTCAAAGCCGAAGTGCTATCGATCGCTGTCAATGACGTAAGAGGAAACATGACCACGGAAGTAAATGGGGGGGGGGGGGGGGGTTTGTAGGGGGAAGAAATTTGGCGTGACACTGCTCTGTGTCTTTTTCTTTTACCTGCATTTTAGCGGCAACACAACAACACTACACTGTACACTCCCCTTAGTACTAGCTAGACACCAGGTAGCAACGCTGCTTATTGCGCAATACCTACGGTAGCCCAGAAGGCACATACACATTGCCGGGAGCGGGGGAAGAAAATTGATTTTTGAAAAATGAGAATTGATACTGAATCATACAACGTGATAATGGCAGTTTGAATTCGAATCGATTTTTTCCCACACCCCTAGCTGACATGCAAGCAGAGTAGTAGATTTTTGTAAAAAGCTTTTATAATTGTAAATAACAATGTTTTATCAACTGATTGCAATAATGTAAATTTGTTTTAACTATTAAATTAACCAAAAATATGACTTATTTTATCTTTGTGAAAATATTGGACAAAGTGTATTGTCAAGCTTTTGAGATGCGATGCAAGTGTAAGCCACTGTGACACTATTGTTCTTTTTTTTTTTTTATATATATATGTCTAATGATAATGTCAATGAGGGATTTTTAATCACTGCTATGTTGAAATTGTAACTAATATTGATACTGTTGTTGATAATATTCATTTTTGTTTCACTACTTTTGGTTTGTTCTGTGTCGTGTTTGTGTCTCCTCTCAATTGCTCTGTTTATTGCAGTTCTGAGTGTTGCTGGGTCGGGTTTGGTTTTGGAATTGGATTGCATTGTTATGGTATTGCTATGTATTGTTTTGTTGGATTGATTAATTAAAAAAATAAATAATTTTTTTTATAAAAAAAAAATAAAAAAAATCGATTTTAAAAAAATGAGAATCGATTCTGAATCGCACAACGTGAGAATCGCGATTCCAATTCGAATCGATTTTTTCCCACACCCCTAATATATATATATATATATATATATATATATATACATATATATATATATATATATATATATGTATATGTATATATATATATATATATATATATATATATATATATATATATATATATATATATATATATATATATATATATATATATATATATATATATATATAGCGGAAGAAGATGGATGGATATATATATATATATATATTAGGGGTGTGGTAAAAAATCGATTCGAATTTGAATCGCGATCCCAAGAATCGATTCTGAATCGAATCGTGGGACACCCAAAGATTCACAGCCCTAATATATATATATATCCATCCATCTTCTTCCGCTTTATACATATATATATATATATGTGTATATATATATATATATATATATATATATATATATATATATATATACATATATATATATATATATATATATATATATATATATATATATATATATATCCATCCATCTTCTTCCGCTTATCCGAGGTCGGGTCGCGGGGGCAGCAGCCTAAGCAGGAAAGCCCAGACTTCCCTCTCCCCAGCCACTTCGTCCAGCTCTTTCCGGGAGATCCCGAGGCGTTCCCAGGCCAGCCGGGAGACACAGTCTTCCCAACGTGTCCTGGGTCTTCCCCGTGGCCTCCTACCGGTCGGACGTGCCCTAAACACCTCCCTAGGGAGGCGTTCGGGTGGCATCCTGACCAGATGCCCGAACCACCTCATCTGGCTCCTCTCGATGTGGAGGAGCAGCGGCTTTACTTTGAGCCCCCCCCCCCCCCGGATGGCAGAGCTTCTCACCCTATCTCTCTATCTCTAAGGGAGAGCCCAGCCACCCGGCGGAGGAAACTCATTTCGGCCGCTTGTACCCGAGATCTTGTCCTTTCGGTCATAACCCAAAGCTCATGACCATAGGTGAGGATGGGAACGTAGATCGACCGGTAAATTGAGAGCTTTGCCTTCCGGCTCAGCTCCTTCTTCACCACAACGGATCGATACAGCGTCCGCATTACTGAAGACGCCGCACCGATCCGCCTGTCGATCTCACGATCCACTCTTCCCTCACTCGTGAACAAGACTCCGAGGTACTTGAACTCCTCCACTTGGGGTAGGGTCTCCGCCGCAACCCGGAGATGGCACTCCACCCTTTTCCGGGCGAGAACCATGGACTCGGACTTGGAGGTGCTGATTCTCATCCCAGTCGCTTCACACTCAGCTGCGAACCGATCCAGTGAGAGCTGCAGATCCTGGCCAGATGAAGCCATCAGGACCATATCATCTGCAAAAAGCAGAGACCTAATACTGCAGCCACCAAACCAGATCCCCTCAATGCCCTGATTGTGCCTAGAAATTCTGTCCATAAAAGTTATGAACAGAATCTGTGACAAAGGGAAGCCTTGGCAGAGTCCAACCCTCACAGGAAACGTGTCCGACTTACTGCCGGCAATGCGGACCAAGGTCTGACACTGTTCATACAGGGAGCGGACCGCCACAATCAGACAGTCCGATACCCCATACTCTCTGAGCACTCCCCACAGGACTTCCCGAGGGACACGGTCGAATGCCTTGTCCAAGCCCACAAAGCACATGTAGACTGGTTGGGCAAACTCCAAGGACCCTGCCGAGAGTATAGAGCTGGTCCACAGTTCCACGACCAGGACGAAAACCACACTGTTCCTCATGAATCCGAGGTTCGACTATCCAGTACACCTGAATAGACCTTACCGGGAAGGCTGAGGAGTGTGATCCCACAATAGTTGGAACACACCGCCCGGTTCCCCTTCTTAAAGAGAGGAACCACCACCCCGGTCTGCCAATCCAGAGGTACCGCCCCCGATGTCCACACGATGCTGCAGAGTCTTGTCAACCAAGACAGCCCCACAGCATCCAGAGCCTTAAGGAACTCCGGGCGGTTCTCATCCACCCCCGGGGCCTTGCCACCGAGGAGCTTTTTAACTACCTCAGCAACCTCAGCCCCAGAAATAGGAGAGCCCACCACAGATTCCCCAGGCACTGCTTCCTCATAGGAAGACGTGTTGGTGGGATTGAGGAGGTCTTCGAAGTATTCCCTCCACCGATCCACAACATCCGCAGTCGAGGTCAGCAGAACACCATCCTCACCATACACGGTGTTGATAGTGCACTGCTTCCCCTTCCTGAGGCGGCGGATGGTGGTCCAGAATCGCTTTGAAGCCGTCCGGAAGTCGTTTTCCATGGCTTCCCCGAACTCCTCCCATGTCCGAGTTTTGCCTCCGCGACCGCTGAAGCCGCACACCGCTTGGCCTGTCGGTACCTGTCCGCTGCCTCCGGAGTCCTATGAGCCAAAAGAACCCGATAGGACTCCTTCAGCTTGACGGCATCCCTCACCGCCGGTGTCCACCAACGGGTTCTAGGATTACCGCCACGACAGGCACCAACTACCTTGCAGCCACAGCTCCAATCAGCCGCCTCGACAATAGAGGCGCGGAACATGGTCCATTCTGACTCAATGTCCAGCACCTCCCTCGTGACATGTTCAAAGTTCTTCCGGAGGTGGGAATTGAAACTCTCTCTGACAGGAGACTCTGCCAGACGTTCCCAGCAAACCCTCACAATGCGTTTGGGCCTGCCAGGTCTGTCCGGCATCCTCCCCCACCATCGCAGCCAACTCACCACCAGGTGGTGATCGGTAGAAAGTTCCGCCCCTCTCTTCACCCAAGTGTCCAAAACATGAGGCCGCAAATCCGATGACACAACTACAAAGTCGATCATGGAACTGCGGCCTAGGGTGTCCTGGTGCCAAGTGCACATATGGACACCCTTATGTTTGAACATGGTGTTCGTTATGGACAATCTGTGACGGGCACAAAAGTCCAATAACAAAACACCGCTCGGGTTCAGATCCGGGCGGCCATTCTTCCCAATCACGCCTCTCCAGGTTTCACTGTCGTTGCCAATGTAGTAGAATTTCTGACCTTTGACCTATAGTTCAGGTCTGTCAAAAATGTATGCTCATTTTGATTTCTCTTCCTCTTCCGTGGGACAAAAGTGAACTTTAAGTCGTGCCAACCTGTCTAACTGAATGTGTTGACTGTCTAAAAGATTCGAGTTGTTATGGAACAGATAGGGAAAACAAAACAAGACATTGACGCACTAACAAGAGAGATAAGAAAGGGATAAAGCCAAACGAAGAGAGTGTTTTGGGCACCATCTTTTTCATGGTGACGGGCGCGCCCGGGGGGGAAACTTTCTGTGTGCTAGACAACTCAACCCAACCATTGTACCATTTGATTATGAGTAAAATAAAACTCTTGTGTTAAATCTACTTTGGTTCTCATTGACAACCTGGACTTTCCACTACAAAATTGGCGTCACGAACTAGGATGGTCCAGAACTCTGCAAGTCAACATCCGCTCCCGGCTTCTCTCTCAGGCAGACAACGCTTGCACGCGCGCATCTAATAAAAGGTAAGCTATTTTGCTTATTGTGTAAAAGTTGTCTGTCTGAAGAGAGACGGGATCGGTAAGATGAAAACTAAAATTTTTTTTCCATAAAAGATAGTTCTCCAAAAACAACCTAGACTGAGGCATGTGTTGGTTGGCTTGAGTTGTATTATATGTGATCATTTGTCTGTGTGTTTGTTGAAAACTTGTAATCTCTTGTTTTTAACAAATGGGGATTGTTGATAGAATTTTGGTGGTTTGGAGTGTAGAAGCATAGACGATGTGAGACGAAAAATTTCTTTTAACCTCTTCATCCTCTGTCGTTGTTGGCAGAGGATGCTTTTTTCTGCAAGTACATGGTTAGCCGGAGTTGGACACAGCGAAATTTAAGGCAAGGTTGGCTAAACTGATGTGACATTTGGCCCACACAAATTTATGACGTCTATGAAGGTCCTACGTATCTGTCTATGTGGAAGCTGCAGCCGGGTAAAAAGCCTGATATAAGGTGATCGTTCAGTGACTCCGGTAAAGGAGATCAACTGAGCCAAGTTGTCACGAATTTGGAAATTTGCTGCAGTATAGATGGATAGAGTAAGGGCTCCATATGGTAGAGCCTTGGTGAAACTATATGGACTGACCAGACACGATGTACTGTAGAAATTGAAGGGTGATTCCTGGTAATTCTACAGCGCCTTAGGCTGTTATCCGTGTTGGTCAGGAAGGAAAAGCAGGATTTGCTCCGCTGAATGGGTTAATCGCCATTATATGAGTAAGAATGACCTGCGTGTGTGTGTTATGAGACGGCCGATTCCACAAAAGCACGCGTGCATTAGTTGTTTATATTGGTCCGCACCAGGGGGGAGTGTTTTGTGGGATAAAAATGTGTGTTTTTAAATTTTTATATATATATCTGCGTATTTTAATAACTTTTGTGTAGCACCTGGTTTCTTATCTGTTTTAAATCTCCCACATGCTTTTGTGAGAGTTCCCTCACGCTTTTTTCGCACCCACGCTGATAGGCAAGACCTGGGAAATTGTTGGTTATGTGTGTGCGTGTGAGAAAATAGACAAAGTTATGTACAGAAAACACATGAGTGAATGATCCATCCATATAATTATTTTCTTTCGCTTATCAAGAGGTTGGATCGCGGAGGCAGCAGCCTAAGCAGGGAGGCTCCCCCTCGTGGGCGCTGCGAGCGAATTCCAGTCATTTGAATTTGTTTTTAACTATACTGGTGATTGTGACTGTGCGATATTACAGTTGTTTTACACACTGAGATTTTGAGTACGGAAAAAAAAAAAAAAAGAAGCTCTTGCTCGCTGGTAAATTCTCTGTGTGTGAGTGACTGTGTGACGCATATAAAAAAAAAGAGCTGGGAGACATTTTGAGATAAGAGTGTGTGCGTGTGACGAGGCTGTGTGAATGACAGCTGCGTGAGGCATTGGTTCGAAGAGGAGTGACACTGATAGCATTGAGCTAGGTTGGCATTGTTTAGCATAGCATTGAGCTAGGTTAGCATTGTGTTGGCATAGCATTGGGCTAGGTTAGCAAAAATTTGCTTACTGAGGCATAGTAAGGCTAAGTTAGCATCTAGCTTGGCATTACTAAGTGTGGTTGAACAGTTATTCTCGGTCTGTAGAGTGTGCTAGTAGTAGGTGCTTGCTAAGTCCAGTAAAATAATAGATATATGGAAAATTACACATTTAAATATCAATAAATAAATACGGATTGTGGGACATTGAAACATTGTTTAATTCATCATTCATTTATATGTCTAGTATACTTTTTTTGGTACAGCCTTGTTGCTTATCTGATCCATCCAGTTTCTGTGTGGAAGTTGAGACAAACACACACGCACGAACATCATAGATTAGGACACACTGTAACTTTGAATTAATAGTTATACAACAAATAAATTAATAATATTGAATTTAAATTTGATAAAGATAAATTGATCATACATTGACATTTTAATTTTTTTTAGGAATAAACACACAATAAAATAAAAGTTAAATTTATATTCTAATACATCTAAGGGCATCTGTGAAACATAGAGTCTGAAGAAGTACAGATAAGACTCGCCAACACTCAGCGCCATTGTCAAAACAAAACGTAGAGAAGCGTTAAACAAATTCTAATCAGAAGGAAGACAGACCAGAATATGAGAACTTAAGTAAACAGACAGCAAGTAAACCAGAAATAATAATGTAAATAAATAACAAAGAAAGCACATTTCTATGTGACATTGGTGCATGTAGAATTACAAATACAGAATAAAACTAAATGGAAATAACTGTCTGCAAGATGAGCATGACGTCATGAATTGTGCTCGGGTTAGTAATAGATAGATAGATAGACAGATAAAACGTTATTGATTCCTTCAGGAGAGTTCCCTTTGGAAGAACAAGTAAAAAGTAAACAGTAACTAATAAGGGTATAAATGGAAACAAAATAGATTCTATTAAAAGAGAAACTAGGCATTAACGACCATGATATAAAAAAAAAAGTATTGCACTGTTATTGTTTTGCATTCCCTGTCATTATAGCCCCCCAAAGAGGAGTTGTACAGTGTAATGATGTATGAGACAAAGGATTTTTCATAGGCTAAACCAGTAGTTCTCAAATGAGGGTATGGTGTTTCCGCCCGGACAAAAAAGGGAGGTACTTGAAGGTATGCCAAGGGGTACCTGAGATTTTAAATATTTTAAAATGCAGACAATAAAAATAAACGCAGTACGGACGTTAAAAGTTAAAAGATTAAAAGATTTAGCTGAAAGATAAGGAGAAACGTGAATAAAAACATTCCTTTGTTTTGGAGAGTATCACGCACAGCAGGAGGTCAGAGTGCAAGCATGACAGCTTGCTCGCGCCTACTGATAGACAAATGATAGGTTAAATTAACTTATAGATAATCTTTAAGTGAATTAAAAGGGTACTTAAATACACATGAAGTAGTACGTATAATCTTTGAATTAAGGTTTTTGATTAGCAATTAATGGGATAGTTAAGACTGTAATTTTAAAACGTGATATGCAAATTGAACTAACCGAGAGGATATGAAAACGATGGGTGTACATGTTTTGAGTTCCAAATTCTGGAGGAAAAAACCTCAACAAAACGTAAAACCATACAGACGGACTTGGGTGGTAGCCACGGTTGTGCTAGGTCAAGCAAGGGTGGAAAGGATATGCAGCCGGGGGACTGCCAGCTTCTCTGAACAAGACAAGCTCCAAGGTGTAGCCAGAACATGCTCACAAAAAATACAGGTGTGACAGCAGGACGAACAGCAGGATACAAACAGACCCCTGCTGGACATAAGTGTCAACGGACAATGTTCAACACAATCTTTGAAGCATTCCTTTGTGGTCAACCTGCACACACCTTGTAATGACCTGCTTACGAACTGTGCCCTGACAATTCAATACTGCACAGAAGGAACTTCCTGATGTTGCCTGACAGCACGACATCAGCTGACAACTACTGGGGACGCCTCCCAGGAATGAGTGGAAGACGGGGATTGCTCCAACTGTCCTAGCGCTGGCTGACTGAGGTGCGTCCGTGTGTCCTGCCACCCAAACCGCCAAAATGTATGATCACCAATTAGACGAGCCTTTTGACTCTTATATATGGTGGGACTCAAGGTATGGCCGCTCATGTGAACTATCCTTACAACAATTAGAATGGTATAAGATGGACAACTAATGACCCACATTGTTCCCTCTGTCCTGCCTACGAAACAAAAAAAATTTAGGTCAAATGATAAAACAGGGCATAGCTGCCGCTGATTGAACCGATACGCAAATCAATTATTTCGGTTGTCTGTTAAAAACATAGCTATTGGTTGCAATTTGGACATTTCTGCTGTAGGCTACAAAGAGCTAGCAGCTATACAACAGCTGAGCTAAAACAAAATTTAAGCATATCAAATATTTATAGTTGTTTATTACATACACAAAGTCGCAGAGAGACAGAAGTCTGTAGAAAGTATTCAGTAACAAACGTGTCCGCATTAATAAACTTTCTACCACAGGAAATATACTGAACAAATACAGCAGTTACTGTCAGACTCTAATCCGGATTACCGTGTCTATCAGAGACATGGTTAAAACCCACAACACCTTTACGTTCTAATTAATGTCCCAGGGGACAAGATTACAGAAAAGACAGATCGAGTGACAAAGGGGGGAGGAATTATGATTTATGAAAGGGAAAACATTAAAAGTAGATCAATTTGAGTATGTTGAAATTAAAATCACATTTTCCTCAGAAATGTATTTCAAGGTAATTGTAGTATACCGACCGACCACAGCTAAAGACATTTTTCTTGATTCATTTTCAGACATCCTCAAACAGCATAGTATGACAGAAGTAACGGGGGAGGAATTATGATTTATGAAAGGGAAAACATTAAAAGTAGATCAATTTGAGTATGTTGAAATTAAAATCACATTTTCCTCAGAAATGTATTTCAAGGTAATTGTAGTATACCGACCGACCACAGCTAAAGACATTTTTCTTGATTCATTTTCAGACATCCTCAAACAGCATAGTATGACAGAAGTAACGTCATGGAGGACGTTAATCTGGACTGGTTAAATAAGACGCGTAGAAAGAAACGTAAGGATATTATAAACGGCTTCTATATGATACAAATGAAAGCAGCCCTACTAGAATTACAATTGGATGACAAAAATTAAAGAGAACATCTGTAAATACACGAATACAAAACCAGAAAGAAGAGTGCTAAAATAAAAATACCATTGGATTCTAATAAAGACATGAGGACTCAGCTCTCATAAGAGCAATTAAAAAACAGGTCTAAATACAGATCGTATGATTTAAAAGTTTGGAGGAACAAAAGTAACAATGTTTATGCGGAAGTCTAAGGCTGACTTTCACTTAGAATTAATTAAAGCTGCAAAAAGGAACAATAGAGAGTTATGGAAAACCAGATACAAACTTACGGAAAGAGAGCAAACAAGAAACAACACTATAACATTAAATATCAATGGCGCTACTATCGCAGACAGTCTGGACATAAGTGGTAATTTTGATGAACATTTCATCCAGTCTGTACAAACCCTGAATAAAAAATCCCTCAAAATCAGTGCAAATAATTGTCATTTATTCAGGATGGACTAATTTTAGAATTAACAAATGAAACAAAGTTTAACAAAATCTTCGCTGCATTATCAGACTCACGATCTAGAGATATATATATGGGTTGGACACTATCTTCCTAAAAACATATAAGGATTGTATTATTGCTCGTATAACAACGATTGATAAATAAATCAATAACGGAAAACACTTTCCCTACCACGTCGAGAAACTGCTACTACGATTAAATCCATAAAGCAGGAAATAAAGAAGACCAGAACATGTACAGACCAATTAGCCTTCTCCACGTTATAACAAAAGGAATAGAAAATTTGAAATTAAAAAGTGGCTTTGGAGCAATCAAGGCTGCTCAGACGGTCACTAAGAGGGGCATTATGTTGACACATCAATTTAATGAGTATTATATTTATCTATGAGAGCATTTTTGTTGTAAATTGTGAGGTATGGCTGTTAAAATCTTGGTTGTTTTTACGAATGATGACAGATGTGAACAAGAGCATGTATGGTCTTTGTGTGATGATGTAAATAAGGTGTGGTTGTATTGTATGGTAAGTATGTGTCCATGAAGGGGCATTTGGTGACTTTTCTTATAATTGAATACATGCTACAGTATGATTATTTTTGATTAATTATTGATTATTATGAATGTATATATTTATTATGATTAATTAGTGTCATAATTTTATTGCTTGATTTGTGGATCCCCTTAATTTAGGTAGCCAGGGACTACAGATGGAAAGTAGCTATTTAGATATAATCTAGTACAGAACATATCTGTTTCTGAACTTAATGTTTCTGTGCATTGTCCCATCATAGATAGACTAAATTAAATACAACTATTTAGTGAATTATTGAGGCCACAATAATTCACTAGGTGTTGTAAAATATCAAAGTACTATTGCAAAAGCGAACAGTGACCTCAAACATGACCTGTCCTCCGCCTCTGTTCTTGCTGCGCTTGACTATCAGCTGCCTTTTCTTTTTCTTGGATGTTTCTGAAACTACTAATACTACTACTACTATTACTATTACTATTACTACGACTAACACTGTCCCTGTGAGAGGGACAGAGGGGGGAGGTGAGTTTGGATTGGGTCAAGTTTGAGCGTGTTGAGGTTTTATTTAATCGATATGATCAATCCGGTGCAAGGATAAAGGAACGTAATGATTTAGATTGACAATTGCAGTGGTTGGCGAAAGCAACCCCAACCTCAAAGGAGGGTGCCAATTCAGTAATTAAATGTTTTGTGAATGATCTAATATCCCGACATGGTTTCCCCAAAAAGATTAGGTCAAACAACGGCACCCATTTTTAAGAAAATAGGTTATCAACCTCAGTCACAAGGTAAGGTTGAAAGGAGAAACCAGAGAATCAAAACAAATTGGCTAAAATCCATGCACAGACCAAATTGAACTTGACTGACAAGTTGCCTTAACGCTAAGGATCATTTGAATGTCCCTAAACAAAACTGTGTTTACGCTTTTGAATTTGTCACCAAATGAACTGTATACAGACTAGCCCTTCCCAGGACCAGCACCTTCCTTGGAAGGCGGAAAGACCATGAGACCAAAATGGTAAGTTTGCAAAATGTAGAATTTGTGTGCCAGTTCCTCTGCGCAGATTTGAGGATGAAAGCAGCCACTCCAGATTCCTTTGCACTCGCTAAGAGGAGCACGGTCAAAGCCGATCCAGGACCAACACCCGATACCTGACTGGAAGGAACCGAGAGGAGAGACAACACCTTGCCAGCGATGACGAGAACAACTAACGTTGCCAGCCAATGGGTCCACCGGGACTCCAGCAGCTGTGGAAAGAAGTGTCGGGAGTGCCGAAGCAGCGAGGAGGCGTTGAAGCAAGCCGAGGGCCTGGACCAAAGCCCCAACGCCCCATACTTTGCCCCGCCTTCCCCAAAGCCCCATACTTTTCCCCAATTTCGGCCAGCACGGACATGCCATTAAACAGTCTGCCCAATGGACTGAACCACACCCCAAGAACAGACAGAGACAGACTGTTTGAGTGGATCTCTTTCTTCACCAAGGCAGCCAAAAGCCCAACGAGGTGTCGGCAGGCCACCAGCCTGAGGCACCACCGAGCCATCCATACGAGCACTAATCGAACATGGACTCATACGAAATTCAGTTGTGTGTACAAAATCAATTGGTAACTACATTCATTGCAAATGCCGGGAAAAATAATAATGCAACAGCTTACAGTCATAAGTCTATATTAATTCTAAACCAGATCTTGTTTGATTCATTATTAATGTGAAAATACATCTTGAATAAGCATATATATATTCATCTAATTATGTTCATGATCAAAGTATTTTGGTATTACGTTACTAACTCAAAGGGTAGGCCACTAATTGTGTTCTGTGAGATGGTTTTACTGCAGGCTGGTAACAGCGATCGCTCTGAAGGAGGGTCAGAGACGGAATTTTTGCCTCGTATAAAAACATTGAGGTTTTTGCCTCTATCTGCGGTAGAGATTTAATTTAGTGGTCTATATCAGAAATTGTTTTGGTCCAGGGTCTTAAGACCCTGGAAGGCGGGTATGTAGTAGAATTTCTGACCTTTGACCTATAGTTCATGTCTGTCAAAAATGTATGCTCATTTTGATTTCTCTTCCTCTTCTGTGGGACAAAAGTGAACTTTAAGTCGTGCCAACCTGTCTAACTGAATGTGTTGACTGTCTAAAAGATTCGAGTTGTTATGGAACAGATAGGGAAAACAAAACAAGACATTGACGCACTAACAAGAGAGATAAGAAAGGGATAAAGAATGTCTTGCCTCTGGATAGAATGTCTTGCCTCTGGTGAGGGCGGTCGCATCTTTCTCCGCTCCCTCCTTCCCTGCTTGCTCTCTTTGTTTTTTGTCTTGTCTGAACTATTTTGAAGCCTCTTTTCTTGAGCTGTCCTCAAATCTAAACATCAAAATGAATTTGATCAACTGGACTCTCGACGCAATTGACACAGTCTTTTCGACAAGGAAAAGAGGCTCGGGGGAGCCTGGCTGCCCTGATGGAACCATTGCTGCGGGGTACGTGAGAGATTCCTGGAATACTTGGAGAATCATGTGCCTCTCAGTCCTTTCCATCGAGGACGTGGAAGACATCTACCTATTTGGAGCTGTGATCGCAGGGCATTTGCTGATTGGGCTGGGCATTGCTCTGGTGTATCGTCAAATTCGGAAGACGATGGCAGCCACTCAAGGGGCCAACAGGCTGTTCAACGCAATGGAAGGATTGGGTCGTGCTGTGGGATCACAGACTGGAGCGATTGCTGATTTGAATCGCAAGGTAGATTCCATCTTGATGATGTTACAGAAAGAATAAATTGGAATTGTCAGAGCCAGCATATAGAGCAGGAATGTCATTGTTTTGACTGCTCGAAGAAAAAACAACATCTTAATCTACGATTTGACTCCCTCGAATGGCCTTGAGCAGGGGTCTCAAACATGCGGCCCCCGGGCCAATTACGGCCCGCGAGACGTCATTGTGCGGCCCGCACCTTAATATGAAAGTTTAATGTTAGTGCGGCCCGCGAGTTTTATATGAATGCCGCTTGACAGCGCTGTGTGCGGAACTAAAGCATTCTTGCCAACCCTCCCGATTTTCACCAGTCAACACTACTGAGGACATCAATATTAAGTCAACAATACTGAGGCAACAATATTGAGGGCAGGAGGTTTGGCGTCCACTTTTTCTCCATACTCACAATGTGCAAGTACAGTCACATGATATAAGCAGCTTCAACAGACACACGTAAGTGACTGCAATGCATACTTAGTCAACAGCCACACATGTTACACTGAGGGTGGCCGTATAAAAAAAACTTTATAAATGTTACAAATATGCACCACAATGTGAACCCACACCAAACAAGAATGACAACCACATTTTGGGAGAACATCCACACGTAACACAACATAAACACAACATAACAAATACCCAGAATCCCTTGTAGCCCTAACTCTTCTGGGCTACAAGGAGTCTACCAATCATGGTGTGGTATATGGCTCTCGAGGGCCGAACATTGACGTCACTTGCGTGATGCAAGCAGAGAAACATTTTGCTGCTTTTCCACGAGACCGCAAGCGCTCTCGCTCTCTCTCTCCCTCCCTTGCTCGCTCTCTCTCTCTCGCTGTAAACTCCACAGCGAGCCCCCCTACCTCCCCCCGCCGCCTCCCGTTGGCTCCAGACAGAGACGATTTTTGTTATTTGGGTCCAAAATACCCCTGCGTTAGTGGAAAAGCGGCAAATGAGTGAAAGCGAGAGAAACGTTGCCATGGAGACGAGGGCAGTCACACCGTGACACCTGTCCGTCAGTAATAAAGTCCCCGAAAACCTGGACCAATTGAAACCGTTATTTGTTTTTTTTTATTGTTTAATTTGCATTGCCTCACACGATGAACACTACATATATTTTTATATGACACCATATAACACTCCGGGAGCCGTCACTTTTTTCCGGTACTTTCCACCGACCACCGTGTTGCTGTCGGGAGGAAAAGCGGAACGACACACATTGCGGAAATAACATTATTCTGCGTGCGTTGGTTAAATACAAATATATTCCACAACCCCAAACATGTCTTTTTCAAAGCGTGCAGTGAAGAGAAAGGTTAGTGATGAGCAAAGACAATTCCAGGAAAAGTGGGAGATGCAATATTTCTTTGTTGAGCACAGGAACACTCCGACGTGTCTTATTTGCACAGAGAAAGTTGCCGTGCATAAAGAAATACAATTTAAAACGTCATTATACAACTAGACATGCTGAGGAGTATGCAAAATACCAGGGAGATGAGAGAGTGAACCGGGTTGCACATTATGTGTATGTGTATACATTGTTGCTGACTGGAGAAATCAAATTATTATTGTTAGAATAGAATAGAAAGTACTTTATTGATCCCTGGGGGAAATTCAGCACCACAGTTCGCTCACAATAGACAAGAATAATAATAAATAATATAATATATATAATATATTATATATATAATATATAAATAATATAAATATATTCTACATATACTCTACATTTAAGTGCAGTCAAGGAACATATGCATTATACAGTCTGATGGCTGTCGGTATGAAGGACCTCCTGTGTCGTTCCGTGTTGCATTTTGGGAGTCTGAGCCTTCCACCAAACGTGCTCATTCTCCCCGCAAGGTCCGAGTGTAGTGGGTGGGAGGTGTTGTCCATAATGGCTAGAAGTTTTGCTAGAGTTCTCCTCTCTTGTTATTACTTATGACTGATTTATTTACTTAATTCTCATTTTGTTCATTTATATTTAGATTTTATTTTGTGTTGAAAATAAAAATAAAGACATTTAAAAATAATTTAAAAATATATATATTTTCTTGCGGCCCAGCCTCACCCAGACTCTGCATCCAGGGGCCCCCAGGCAAATTGAGTTTGAGACCCCTGGCCTTGAGGAACAGGCTGTTTGAAAACACTCCCCCGAGGACTCCTCAAAGATGGACGCTTTTGACCTTTCCCTTTTTTTCAAAAGCACCTGGGTCGGACTCTTGAACTCTTGAACTCTTGGGGCCGGCCTCGGCCCATAAAGACAATCCAACATCTCACCCAAGTTAATTGGGCATACATGCACGCACATACCCCTCCCCAAATCAACGCCTTCACCACTGCTTTATTCCTCCGGGGTTGTGGGGGCTGAGCAGCGCTCAACAGCAGCTGCTGGCCTCCAAGGTCCTGTTGGATGACTCTGTTGCGAGTTGTTGTGATTAAATGTACCTTGTTTATGTGTGCCATGCTATGTGAGGTTTTTTTCCTCGGACTCAGTCTGGACCATTCCTGAGGGTCCAGCCTCAGACTGATATTTTTTTTTACTTCCCCCCTCCCCCAATGTCACCTTTTTCCCACCTTTTTAAGGAGCGCCTAAGTGAGGCTGATCCGTTGGCGGTCCCGTCTTGTCTCCCTGTAACGTATGTCTGCTCTTAGCGGGATTTGTGCCGAAAATGTAATTTCAGTTCTTATGTGTCTTGTACATGTAAGAATGGACAATAAAGCTGATTGATTGATTGATAAAGCCAAACGAAGAGAGTGTTTTGGGCACCATCTTTTTCATGGTGACGGGCGCGCCCGGGGGGGAAACTTTCTGTGTGCTAGACAACTCAACCCAACCATTGTACCATTTGATTATGAGTAAAATAAAACTCTTGTGTTAAATCTACTTTGGTTCTCATTGACAACCTGGACTTTCCACTACACCAACATGAGCGTTGAAGTCCCCCAGTAGAACGAGGGAATCTCCCTCGAGTGAATCCAAAAAGGGTGGGTACTCTGAACTGCGGTTTGGCACGTAAGCGCAAACCACAGTCAGGATCCGTTACCCCACCCGAAGGCGGAGAGAAGCTACCCTCTCGTCCACCGGGTTGAACTCCAACATGCAGGCTCTGAGCCGGGGGGCAACAAGAATTGCCACCCCAGCCTGTCGCCTCTCACTGCCGGCAACGCCAGAGTGGAAGAGAGTTCAGCCCCTCTCGAGAGAACTGGTTCCAGAGCCCTTGCTGTGCGTCGAAGTGAGTCCGACTATATCTAGCCGGAACTTCTCCACCTCGCGCACTAGCTCAGGCTCCTTCCCCCCCAGCGAGGTGACGTTCCACGTCCCAAGAGCTAGCTTCTGTAGCCGAGGATCGGACCGCCAAGTGCCCTGCCTTCGGCTGCCGCCCAGCTCACATTGCACCCGACCTCTATGACCCCTGCTATGGGTGGTGAGCCCATTGGAGGGGGGACCCACGTTGCCTCTTCGGGCTGTGCCCGGCCGGGCCCCATGGGGACAGGCCCGGCCACCAGGCGCTCGCCATCGTGCCCCACCTCCGGGCCTGGCTCCAGAGGGAGGCCCCGGTGACCCGCGTCCGGGCGAGGGAAATCTGGGTCCTTTGTTTTTATTTTTCATGGAGGTCTTCGAGCTGCTCTTTGTCTGATCGCTCACCTAGGACCAGTTTGTCTTGGGAGACCCTACCAGGGGGCATAAAGCCCCCGGACAACATAGATCCTAGGATCATTGGGACACGCAAACTCCTCTACCACGATAAGGTGGCAGCTCAGAGAGGAGCATATATATATATATATATATATATATATATATATATATATATATATATATATATATATATATATATATATATATATATATATATATATGTATGTATGTATGTATGTATGTATGTACTGTATGTATGTGTATATGTATGTATGTGCATATGTATGTGTATATACTGTATGTGTATATGTATGTATATATATATGTGTATACGTGTATATATACATGTGTATATATATATACACACGTGTGTATATATATATAAACTTATAAATGTATGTATAAAATAATATGTATATATTTAATAAATGTATTATATATAAATACATAATTTATATGCATAATTAAATATAAAACAATAATATATATGTATATATGTTTTATTTAATCATGTATGTATATGTATATAAAATAATATGTATATATATAATACATTTATAATATATAAATACATAATGTATATACATAATTAAATATAAAACAATAATATATATGTACATATATATATATATATTATGTATGTATATTATTATGTATTTATATATTATATTTTCTTATTTATTTTACGGTAGAAAATGGATGGATGGATTTAATATTATTACATACCAATATTATATGTATTATTATCATTATATTATTATATACATTTTAATAATAATAATAATAATAATAATGGATCAGATTTTATATTGCGCTTTTCTATTATTAGATACTCAAAGCACTCACAGAGAAGTGGGAACCCATCATCCATTCACACCTGATGGTGGTAAGCTAGATTTGTAGCCATGCACAGTGGGTAGACTGACGGAAGCGAGGCTGCCAGTTTGCGCCTACGGCCCCTCCGACCACCACCTATCATTCATTCATCATCCATTCACCAGTGTGAGCGGCACCGGGGGCAAGGGTGAAGTGTCCTGCCCAAAGACACAACGGCAGCGATTTGGATGTCAAGAGGCGGGGAGCCTCAGGTTTCTGGCACAGCCGCTCTACCCACTACGCCATACCGCCCAATTTTAAGAAATTATACTGTTCTGTAAGACTGTAATATTTATATATTTTTGTTTTATATGTGGGCTATTATTATGTACTATTCTCTGCAACTGTTGAAACGAAGTTTAAAAAAAAAAAAAGGTAACATATTCCGGTACACTAGGTGGCAGTGTGTACCATCTTTTTGGGTTTACCTGAGTGGTGCAACGAAGAAGAGTTTTGAGACCGGAAAAAGCAGAGTTGAACATGCTAATCCTCAGTAAAACATCATGTGTTTATTCCCACATATGTAACATTACATGCACACAACGGAACATGGCGTCTTTGTTGAGGCTCTCGACTATCACCAAACAGGTATTTGATTTATGACGCTGCCTGTTTTTATATTATTATACGACGTTTGCAATCTTTGTCTGGAAGCGACCGCTCACGAATATCAGTTTGCTTTCGTTTCAGCTCCGCGGAATGTGTCTTGTCACTTTGGGCTCTCCTTCAAACAAACACACGCAGCCCACAGGCATCAAACATGCCACAAATATGGTAAGTCGTCTTCGCTTCTAGATTCATGAGCCTTATCGCTTTGTAAACTTGTTTCATTCAACCCAACAAGCACCACGCAGAAACGTTTACGTTTAATATAAAATGTTTTTCCTACCATTCTTACTATCTGGCATTGCTTTGAAATTATATTTAAGTTAAACCACAAGGTTATATAAATGTATTTCATAACATTGATGCGTCATCGCGCTACTTTCAGTTTTAGTTTCATTTTTAGGTTCTGAGAGTAAATGTATTAATAGCTACTCATATAATAATGGGCACGCCAGGGTCCTCTAAAGTGCACTTTCAGCTCACTTTTTATTGGCTTTAATATATATTTATAAAATAATTTGTTAATAGCAAAAAGGAGTAATGTTAGGAAACAGTGTTAAGATGTGTAAATTCGCTTTCCAGGTATCACCATGAAGACTAGGGGTGTGGGAAAAATCGATTCGAATTCGAATCGCGATTCTCACGTTGTGCGATTCAGAATCGATTCTCATTTTTAAAAAATCGATTTAAAAAAAAAAAAAAAAAAAATCTTTTTTTTTTTTTTTTAAATTAATCAATCCAACAAAACAATACACAGCAATACCATAACAATGCAATCCAATTCCAAAATCAAACCCGACCCAGCAACACTCTGAACAGCAATAAACAGAGCAATTGAGAGGAGACACAAACACGACACAGAACAAACCAAAAGTAGTGAAACAAAAATGAATATTATCAACAACAGTATCAATATTAGTTTCAATTTCAACATAGCAGTGATTAAAAATCCCTCATTGACATTATCATTAGACATTTATAAAAATAAAAACGAATAGTGTCACTGTGGCTTACACTTGCATCGCATTTCATAATCTTGACAACACACTGTGTCCAATATTTTCACAAAGATAAAATAAGTCATATTTTTGGTTCATTTAATAGTTAAAACAAACTTACATTATTGCAATCAGTTGATAAAACATTGTCCTTTACAATTATAAAAGCTTTTTACAAAAATCTACTACTCTGCTTGCATGTCAGCAGACTGGGGTAGATCCTGCTGAAATCCTATGTATTGAATGAATAGAGAACCGTTTTGAATCTTGGCAAAAATGTTAGCCACACGATTATCAAATGTAATAGGAAAATTAATTCATACTGACCAAACTGGCTTCATAGAAGGTCGACAATCTTCAGACACTATTAAATGAACCTAAAATATGACTTATTATATCATTGTGGAAAATATTGGACACAGTGTGTTGTCAAGTTTATGAGATGTGATGCAAGTGTAAGCCACTGTGACACTATTGTTCTTTTTTTATTAATGTTTGTGATGATTATATCAATGAGGGATTTTTAATCACTGCTATGTTGAAATTGTTACTAATATTGATACTGTTGTTGATAATACTCATTTTTGTCTCACTACTTTTAGATTGTTCCGTGTCATGTTTGTGTGTCCTCAATTGCTCGGTTTATTACTACCGGTATTCTGAATGTTGCTGGGTCAGGTTTGGTTTTAAAATTGTATTGCATTATTATGGTATTGTTGTGTATTGTTTTCATAAAAAGAATTTAAAAAAAAAAAATCGTTTTTGAATCGAGAATCGTGTTGAATTGAAAAAAAAAATCGATTTTGAATCGAATCGTGACCCCCAGAATCGATTTTGAATCGAATCGTGGGACACCCAAAGATTCACAGCCCTAATAAAGACCAACATTGAAATACAGTAGCGTAGTAGTCCAAAATCCCCAAATTTTTGCCAGGATATCCAGTTTTTTTTCTTCTTTCCCAGTATATTCCTGGTCCAGTTTTGTTTGTTTTCGCTACTGCAGCGATGGAGTTGCCGTCCGCAACACTCGGAGCGTGGGCACATCAACTCAATCAAGTAACGCGACAGAGATGGGTGTACATGAAGACAACAGACAAGATAACTCTGCCAAAAATCCAAACTTTGTTTAAATAGGTTGACAACTAGAAGACTTACTATATAAGTAAATTAGAGTAGGCAGCTGCTCACTCTATGGCTGAAACGACGCGTCGACGTAGTCGACGTCATCGGTTACGTGAATACGTCGACGCCGTTTTTGTGCGTCGGCGCGTCGCATATTTACGTCACACTACCGTCATGGCGGAGCGCAAAGCAGACGATGCGAGTGAGGGGAAAAAAGCACGCCAAAAGTGTGGGAGTATTTCAATAAACGGCCTATTTATAAATGGTTGATTTATATAGGCTAGTAAGGTAAAGTTTTGTACCTGACAAGTTTCGGCTATCTTGCTTCTGCAGCCTTCCTCAGAGGTGTCACGTGATGTTAGCGTGACGTCATCTGTGACGTGTTATATGGATTGTTCCATCCCACCTGAAGTGGTGGGATGGCGATGTCCCCTGGTGTCAGATACAAAACTTTACCTTACTAGCCTATATAAATCAACCATTTATAAATACACATTAGTAGGCTAAATGAACCTCTTAAACAAAAAATAAACTGCCTAATAATGTTGTTGTATGCACACTGTGTCGAGCGGAAATGGCCTATCATAGCAGCACAACGGCTATGAAGGAACATTTGAAAAGAACGTTCTTGCCATCACCATCAACTAGTCAATCGTCCGCGTGAGTATACGTTGTCATCATTACACAAAAACATGAATTGTATCTGCGTTGTAAATTCATAAACTAAAGCACTGTTTCGCTCTGAGAAGTGCGTTTGGCGTGCCTGTTCAGTGTTTACAAAGACGCGCTCCTCTTTAACGCTAACGTTAATTAGTTGTGCAAATACCTTTTACAACATTAACAGTTACATATACTAGGTCTTCAGGGTGCCCACCTGAAGACCCCAGTGAAGCTTTTGCCCCTAACCCCCCACCCCCCACTCAACACTAACTGCTGATTAATCTGAGGGATTGTACTATCTAGTCCTATGAGCTCAACTGTACAAACGAACAATTAACTTTCACTTTAATCATACTATCATCATCATCGTCGGCCTTACCTCTCAGTTACAGCCACATCGACCCCTTCTGAGCGCCTATTTTCAGCTGCTGGGAATATTGTAAAGAAGAAAAGAAGCAGAGCATGCTAACCTTTCTTCATTACAACTGTTAGTCACTCACTGGAATGAGTAGAATTGGTTATTGTGTACTGTGTTGGACTGGCTGTTTATTTGGCACATTTTAAAAGCAATACTTAATGTTTACAGTGCTCCAGAATATTTAGATTGGCACTTCTTTGTGCTGGATGTTTATCTTTATTTTTGCACATTTTAAAGCAAAATAAGCAATACTTTTACTTGTGTTGAAATGTTTACACTGTTGTTACAGAATATTTCGTTTTGCACTTTTTTGTATTTGGATGTTTATCTTTATTTTTGCACATTTTAAAGCAAAATAAGCAATACTTTTACTTTTGAAATGCTTATACTATTGCAGAATATTACGATTTGCACTGGATGTTTACTTTTATATTTGCACATTAAAAAGCAAATAAGCTACTTTTAATTTTGTTAAATGTTAAAAGTTTTAAATGTTTACATTGTTACAGAATATTTTGTCATGTTGTTGTCAATGTTGACTGAGTGGCCATACTTTTTTTTTTTGTAAATAAAAGCCATGTCTTTTGAAAAAACTGGCCTACATTTATTTTTTTCATCTTCATTTTAAATAAAAAAATAATCGGTAAAAGGAAAATCAATCTATAGATTAATCGAAAAAATAATCTATAGATTAACCGATTAATCGAAAAAAATAATCTATAGATTAATCGATAGAAAAATAATCGTTAGCTGCAGCCTTAGCTCACACATTCTCATACTTTCCGAAACATCCAGAAAGAAATGTCAGTCAGCTTGAAAAATGTCTCAACTATAATCTACGTGAAGGAGCCCAGAATGTTTTTTATTTAAATGTTCCTCATCAGGAAACCTCACAATGTATTAAATCCATAAACTGCTATACATTTGAGTAGATAGTGAGTTGTTGTGATGTAGTGCCATATAATTACCTATTTCCCAGAAGACTTCCCATATTTTGAAATGCAAATATTGATTCTCCTCTTTGACACACTTAAAAAAGGTGTTTGTGAAATTCCCTGATGTTTTTTGCTGCAAAATTAACCACAACATTAGCGCCGCATAAAACATTTTGTTACTGGTCTTACGTTTCCTACAAAACAACAATGTGAAGCCTTAAACGTATACCATACATGTTTAGCTCACTTTTACTGCAAATGAATAAAGGCTCCAAAATCGGTTATCAGCCCCCTTGACTACTAACAATCGGTATCGGCCCTGAAAAAAACTTATCGGTTGATCTCTAATATAATTAATTGGGATGTTATTTAATTAGTATGTGAGATAAATAATATACAGTATAATTTAAATCAGGGGTTCTCAACCTTTTTGACCTTGGAGGCCAACTTTTCCACTACAGGGGCCCCACTCAAATATTATTACTCTTGATTTTATTTGTATTCAATAATTATATCTCACCTACTTACAGTTTACAACCTTACTATTTATTTAACACATACAACTTTGGTCAGGCTGATTAGAAAAATAAGTACTTACCAAACATTCTGCATGAGAAGGGACTACTGACGAGAAATACATTTACATACAATTATTACAATGCTGTGTTAAAATAAATAAACTAAATTAATAATGAATATGTTTCTTAACTAAACTGTCAATAAAATTAAAATACAGCCTCACCACTTAATTCATATTTTTTGTGCTTTAATAAACTTCTCTATGACTTTAGCTGCAGACTTCTTTTGTTTGTTTGATATTGTCATTGCTGCCACAAGTGGTGGAAAAGTGTATTGCAACTGGGTGCTGCTGCGGCCCACACGGCCCATAGCTGGGAAACAGATATTTTTGCTATGGTTAAGAAACACTGATTTAAATTGTCTTTTATGTAAACATTTGTGTGCTGTCTAAAAATACTCATCCCCCAGTAAGTCAATCATCCTCCAATCAGGCATCCATTTTCCATACTTGATCAAATTCCATTTTTTTCAAAAAAGCATTAGACAGCGCTGCTAATACTGTCATGAATTATGATTTAAAAAAAAACATTGTCTTTGTTTGTCACAGTGGTATGGATTTACCAATGGCCCTAAAAGGTGGAGTAGAAACATCCACCTGACCGCTGAACGACGAGAACCTCATGCTTTGCACACAAGGTATACAATAACAGACGATAATTTGACAAGGTTCACCATGATTAGAAATGTGTTTCCCAGTGAGCTGTCTGAGGCAGCCTATGAGAAGCTGGCTGAAGAGACGCTGGAATCCTTGGCTGACTACTTTGAAGACTTAATGGATGAACCTTTCACTGGAGCAGACTATGATGTGGTGTTTTCTGTAAGTCTGCAGTGTTCTCCCAGTACATCAACACTAACAGTACCGTGCTTATGAATATGCTCATTAACAAAAACTATTTGACATTCTAAAACACATGTCAAACTGGAGGAAATGTAATGCATATCATGTTCCCTCTTTCAATGTTGACAAGTTAAATTGCATGTATTTAAAACTTAACATTATGCAAAACCCATAATATGTTCATAGACTCCAAATATTTTTGTTGAAATAAAATATTTGCAATATTTGCTGTCGTCACCTTAAGATATCATTTCAAAAGCAAGACATCCATTAATTTGTACAAGAAAATGTAATAATCAAATTCATAGGGAATTGTGTAATAATATCATGAGGTGATTATATAATACAAGGCAGCCATGACATCGAAGTTGCACTCAATGAAAACCTAAATGACACAGTGGAGTGGCGTGGAGCCTTCAGTTATATTGAAACAAACAATACTGTGCTTATAAAAATGCTCAAAAATAACTTACTGAGTCCAAGACAAATTTTCGCAAGTGGGACAATAAGGTATATTGTATTGTATAAAATGTTACTTTCCATAAAGAACATCAGTGGCGTGGAGTTTTGAAGTAATATAAAACAAACCTTATTGTTACTAATATTCTTTCCATTAGGGATGGGTACCATTGACATTTGAACCGATATAATATCAATTCCCTGTACATGGGAATCCATCCTGGTATCAATTTTCTGTACTTCTATGTTCAGTGTTTCCCATAAACTGCCAAGATACCTGTGGCGGTGGGGGCGTGACTGTGGGCGTGGTCACCATGACATCATCGAGTAATTTGCATAATTTACTACAATAAGATTTTCTCTAAAAAGGCTAAAAAAATGTGTACTTACTAATTAATAATAACAGTTTTGTTTTAAACGTCCATCCATCCATCAATCCATCCATCCATTTTACAATATAATTACAACACTTTATGTACACATTTATATACAGATTTGAATAATAAGTTATTCACTGAAATATATTTATTAATTGTGGTTCTTACAAAAAATATATCTTATAAAATATAAAAGCTTAAATGTCTCTTAAAGCTCTGCCCCTTTAATTAGTGCATACTAAATAATTTAACTTTAGCCTACTACTACAACCATATTATTTACCAGCAACATAAAGTGAAACAGAGGCAGAGGTGTCCTGCCACAGTCAGTAACAAATAAACAGAAAACAGTAGTGGTCAAATACAAATAAGGCAACAAGAGAAGTATCCTACACTTCTCTTTTGTAAAGTAAATCTGAACAGCCTATATGGGCATCTACATCAACTATATGATTTGCCTGAGAAGCTGGACAGGACAAAAAAAATAAAATGATTTTTTATTTATTTTTTTATTTATTTGTGGCGGACGTAATTCTTTCGTGGCGGGCCGCCACAAATAAATGAATGTGTGGGAAACACTGATGTTAAAATGTTAATTGTTTAATAAGACAATCTTATTATTTAATGTAACATTTAAAAATGAGCTCATTATGATAGCTGTGCTGTCCAGTTGTTATATCTTAATTTACACTCACATGTTGTGGTTAATAGTATTGTCTTCATTTGTCCTTATTTATACTTTCTGAAAAGATGATGTGATAATGTTCATCACTCAAATAGGTGGAATTGAGTCTGGCTCTTATTTGTGTTCATTTTTATTGTATCAGAAGATGAAATTAATAATATCAAAATCGTATTACAGGATGTTATTAATGTCATTTACTCATTTTCCTCAACTGATGTACTAACATCACGTGGTTTATGCTGTACGTATGTAGCATCATCTACAACAAAACTTGTGAATTTGGACTCATTTTATTAATCCCACATGAAGTTAGAAGGGGACGCGTATTATTTCAGCACATTCATGTGCACCCAGAAAATGTTTCCCTGGTCTTAAAAACAACATGAAAAGTACAGATTATCAAGAGTATTTTTGGGGGGTTGAAATGTCACAGCTTAGTTTACCAACCACATATTTGACAATCAAGGCTTGAACGTACTAATCCACATTTTGTATACTATTACCAATAAGCAGCGTAAATACGTAGTGTCCAAACACGGAAGTGTTGCCTCTATCTTAACACGGCCCCCTCACGTGCGTTCTTGCGGCAGGGGATACAAAGAATTGTCATTTCGACATCCACTGGACACATTTACAGCATAAGTTTCTTTCATTAAAACATTTAAGCAAATTTTTATACTTCGCAAACTCATCTCGTGAGCTGAATAAAACCTGTATGCAGGCCTGATCCGGCCCGCGGGCCTTATGTTTGACACCCCTGAATTAGAGGGTTTGGCTCCTTGCGCGATACTGAATTGTTTACTTTGTTTGCGCTTGGACAGAATGTAGTGGTGCCGTCTTTACACAGTAGGCTGTGAACACCTGGGTGAGTCTCCCTCGCCCCTGACTTTGGCCACGTTTACTCTGCACACCAAATTTGATTTTTTTTTTGCCCTCAAGTGACACAGCTATGATTTTTAGTAGCGGTAGGAAATGGATGGATGGCACTTGTCAATAGTGCGCAAATAATAGGCAATATGTAATATATAAATATATATTTTATTCCAAAGAAATAGCGATTGTTGAAGGACCGGGGTAAAGATTTTGCGTATTTGCTTACATGTGAGTTGAAAAATAAAGCTCACGTAGATCCACACTGATGTCTGTGTCTCTTCTACTTAACAGCCATAAAAAGATTACAACCCTCCCAAATATATTACACTATATACATCCATTCATACATTATATTACTTAAATTTGCTTTCACCTAAAAAACACTAATTTTCAGGTGTTGTAACTTTTATTTTATTTTGTAGTAGTAGCAACTTCTTCCCGGTCAACTTCCTTTTTTTTTTACTTTATTGAGGTGCCCATGCAAGTGACGTCGAGGCCACATTGGAGCCACATCCGCGTTTACACTGGAGTCTGAAAAAAGATAAAATTTTACTTGCAGTGTAAAAAGTTTGATGGAAAAAAATCTGGTTAAAAACAAATTATATCCAATTTGGGCCCCTTTGGCCTGCAGTGTAAATGTAGAATTAAAGTCTTGTCCTCATGGTGGTGAGATGAACCCTTTAAACAGGCTAATCAGGTCAGGAGGTGCGTTCGAAGCGTGCACCACTGAGTAATTAGGGTTTTCCAAGATGGCGCCAGTATGTGCTTTGGCCCGCCGTCTCTCGCTGTCAGCTCTGTTCGTTTTTGTGTTGTTTGCGTCTATTTTCGTCTCTGTCAGTTCACTGCTTGTGTATGACCGCCAAACACTGTTGGATCTTTGCCCCTCTCCCACTGATATGATCAACTTTGACGTTGGTTTTTTGACGTCCCAGTCATCTTTTTCACCTGGCCGGATTCCTGCCTTCCTTTCCCGTCCCCTGGCTCCTCTCCCCCGGCGGAAGCGTCTCCGGCGCCGCGGTAAACGTGGCGGCCAGCTGGTGAAAGTTAGGGCACTCCTGGCCCGGCTTCCCGTGGCTTCCCGAAGGAGGAATGGTGCGGTATCCGGTCTCCTCCTGCACCCACGCTCGCTGGATCCCATCGGTTCCTGGCTTGTTCCTATCGTTGGTTTGGAGGAAGAGGCTTGCCGCCGTCGCTCCTGCTGTCCCCGCCCCCGGAGGCGCGGGGTGGATTCCGCCACCTGCGGGCTGTGTGTCGGGCCCCACCTGGATTAGCTGCGGCCTTGGACGTGCTGGCCCCCGCCAGGTTCGGTCTTGTGAACGCAAGATCCTTGACAAACAAAATTTTATCCTGAAGGATTTCTTCACTTCCCGCGGACTGGACTTCCTCTGTGTGACGGAAACATGGCTGAGAGCCGGTGAGTCCGCCCCTCTTAATGAACTTCTGCCTCCGGAGTGTTCCTACTTTAATTCTCCGCGGTCGTCCGACCGAAAAGGAGGAGGATTAGCAGTCGTTTTTAAAAATGACTTTAAATGCCGTCAGATCCGCGTGCAATCCTCCTTTTCAAGCTTCGAACTGTGCATGTTTGAACTGGGTCTTTCTGATGTCGTCCTGTGTGCCGTCGTCTACCGACCACCCAAGTACCACAAAGACTTTATAACTGACTTTTCTGAATTTCTGGCTGAAATCCTGCCCAAATATGATCGTGTCCTTATTGTGGGTGATTTTAATATTCACACCTGCTGTCCAGACGAGTCGCTTCCCAGGAGCTTCCTGAATGTAATTGACTCTTTTAACTTCGTACAATCTGTATGTGGTTCCACACATGAACGCGGGCATACACTCGATTTAGTGCTCTCGTATGGTTTGTGTATTTTTAATTTGGACATTTGCGACGCTGTGTTCTCTGATCATATGCCGATCCTGTTTGATATTCCCACTCAGTGTCCGGTTAAATTGTGCGCTCCTCCTCAACGCTCTCGCATGTTTAATTCTTCGTCTCCTGCTCTGTTCTCCTCAATTTTTTCGACTCTTTGTGAGGATAATTCTGCAGCCTCTGTATGTTTGAATACTGAAGAGTTGGTTTCTGGGTTCAACTCTATTTGTTTACAAACACTGGACACGATCACTCCTTTCAAGTGCCGCCGCTCTAAAGCCACGCCTCAGCCCTGGTTGAATGACGTCACTCGTGCTGCCAGGCGCAAGTGTAGAATGGCAGAGAGAAAATGGAAAAAAGACAGGCTGCATGTGTCCTTTGCCATTTTTAAAGAAAGCCTGTTTTCCTTTCAGATGACTGTAAAGGCAGAGATGAATATATATCTATCTCAGATTATATCTTCTAACTATAACAACCCCAGAGTTCTGTTTAAAACTATTAACACTGTCATTGATGCTCTCAAATCTGTTGGTTTTGATGCTTCTTTTGAATTCTGTTAAAATTGTCTCAATTTTTTCACTGACAAAATTGTGTCAACTAGAGCCAGTTTATCTCAGCCTTCATATGACCCTTCTGTTCCACTGAATTTCTCTTCTGTTTTCCATCAGTTTGAGCCGGTGTCCTTTTCTGTTTTAAATGACACAGTTAGTCATATGAAGCCCTCTGGTTCTCCTGCAGACTCCCTCCCACCTCGCCTGTTTAAGGAGGTACTTGCTACTATTGCAGACCTGGGCATTGTACGGCCCGCGGGCCGCATCCGGCCCTTTGCGCATCCCTGTCCGGCCCGCGTGAGGCCAATCATAAATTACAAAATAAATTTTAAAAAGTATCTATGTCGAGTGTGCAATACAACGGTGCTGCTTTTGTTTTGAAAAGCGTTATTTGTATTACTTCCGTGTGGACGTATGCGCGTGTGCGATTGTGAGTGAATTGAACGGCGCAATTACAAATTACAAAATAAAGTTTAAAAAACATCTATGTTGTGCGCGCAATACAACTGTGCTGCTTTTATTTTGAAATGTATTATTTATGCCGTATGTCCGGAGGGAACCTGTGAGTGAAGGTGCATAGAGACAAGTGATGAGACGCTAAAAAAAGAAAAGTTGATGAGGAATGGCGTGTTTCCAACAAGACATGGACTGCCAAGTATTTCTTTACATAAATTAATGGTAAAGCCGTGTGCTTAATGTGTGGTACACAGGTTGCTGTGTTTAAATATCATTTTAATCGCCACTACACGAAGAAACACGAGGGAAAATACCGGAATGTGTCTGATGAAGCGCGCGCAAGGGAGGCTGATGCGTTGATGGTAAAACTGCAAACCCAACAAGGACTTTGTGCCATATTTCACACCCCCAGAGATGCAGCCGTCAGGACAAGTTTCGTCATTTCTCACAAAAGCGCCAGAAAAAGTAAGGCGTTTTCTGACGGAGAGTTTATTAAGGAGTGCTTATTGGACTTTGTTGCGCTGATAATGCCCGGAGACATGGACTGTTTTTCGCTAACTTTGGATGAGAGCTCTGATGCAGTCAATTAAAGAGACAACCACAGGTAATGACTTGTTCACAGAGGTAAATGCGTGTTGGGACAAGCTGGCAGGTGTGACAATCCAATCCACTTTATTTATATAGCACATTTAAACAACAAAATGTTTCCAAAGTGCTGCACAACAATATTACAAACAATATTCAAATATTATCCTTAGCTCCACCAATGACTGAATAAAAAGAAAAAACAATTACATATAAAACCAATATAAAAAACAATATAAAATAAATATGATTAAAAACTATTTTTAACAACAGATGGTTGTCCAAATCTGATGGGGAAAAATGTTGGATAATGCAGGATAAAGTGACCATCAAAAGCAATCTGCTTTTGTATAAAGTTAAGTTAGGTTAAATTAAATTATTATTATTATTATTAATTATTATTATTATTATCATCATTATTATTTATCTTACGGTATATCAAAAATAATATTGAGCAAAATTTAATTGAAATATTGTCGTGTGGCCCTCCAGCAGTGCTCGGGTTGCTTATGCGGCCCCCGGTGAAAATTAATTGCCCACCCCTGTACTATTGGATCAAGTGTCCTTAACATTATCAATAGTAGCCTCTCTTCTGGAATAGTTCCAGTAGAGTTTAAACATGCAGTGGTACGACCTCTACTTAAAAAACCAAGCCTCGACCCCTCTCTCCTTTCTAACCTTAGACCTATCTCTAATATTCCATACATTTCTAAAATATTAGAGAAGGTTGTCTACAGTCAATTGTTGCCCTTCTTAGAGGATAATGGTATCACTGAGTTGTTCCAGTCCGGTTTTAAAGCCCTCCACAGCACAGAGTCAGCGCTTTTAAAAGTTTTTAACGATATCCTCCTGTCAACTGATTCTGGTAAATATGTTGTCCTGGTGCTTTTAGATCTGTCTGCTGCTTTCGACACCGTCGACCACGCCACCTTAATCACTCGTCTTGAGAACTGTGTGGGCATTAAGGGCGCCGCCCTCAACTGGTTCCGGTCGTACCTAACTGACAGGAGTTTTTGTGTAAAAATAGACAGTTTTATGTCTTCCACAGCTCCTTTACCACATGGGGTTCCCCAGGGCTCAATCCTTGCCCCAATCTTATTTGCGCTTTACCTTCTCCCCCTTAGTTCTATTTTTAGGAAGTACGATATTGCATTTCATTTTTATGCCGATGATTGCCAGATTTATTTTCCCATGGCACAAAATAACACGGTTCAACGTCTTATTGACTGCCTGCACGACATCAAAGCCTGGCTTTCAGCTAACTTCCTGAGCCTAAATGAAGACAAAACAGAAGTTATGTTGTTCGGTCCAAGTCGCTCCCCCTCCTTCAACGTTGACCTCGGCACTCTGACCCCGTATCTCAGCGACTGTGTCACAAACCTGGGGGTAAAGTTCGACTCAGATTTTAAATTCGAAAAACAAATCAGCAGCGTCGTACAAAAAAGCTTTTATCAATTACGCCAAATAGCGAAAGTGAAACCGCTTCTATCAGGACATGATCTCGAGAAATTAATCCACGCCTTTATCTCGACTCGTTTAGACTACTGCAATGCCCTGTATGTAGGCATTAGCCAGGCCTCCCTCGCCCGCCTGCAGCTCGTGCAGAACTCTGCTGCTCGTCTGCTAACACAGACCCGCAGACGTGAGCACATCACCCCTATATTAGCGTCCCTTCACTGGCTCCCTGTGCGTTACAGAATCAATTTTAAACTCCTTTTATTTGTTTTTAAATGTCTAAACAACCTCGCGCCAACATATCTCTCCGACCTCCTTCAGCCTTACTGCCCCACCCGATCCCTAAGATCAGCCGATCAGCTGCTACTGACGGTCCCGGACACAAGGCTGAAGCTTAGAGGTGACAGAGCTTTTGCCGCTGCTGCTCCCAAGCTCTGGAACGACCTACCTCTTAGACAAGCCTCCTCTCTTCCTGTTTTTAAATCTCTCTTAAAAACATACTTTTATTCCATGGCTTTTAACACTGAGTGATACCCGTCCTGCAATGGCGCCCCATAATACACCTGCTGTGAACCTGTTTTTATGTTTTTATATTTTATTTATTTATTTTTTATCGTGTTCTGTTTGTGTTGTTGTGTTTGCTCGGTTCTCGTATTATTTTTAACCTGCCCATTGTACAGCACTTTGGCTACCCCTGTGGTAAATTTTAAATGTGCTTTATAAATAAAGTTGATTTGATTTGATTTAAACACCATTGTGTAACAAGGAAGTAGCTTTTTTCCAGGAAGCTGATTGTGTTATTTTGCACCCAACAAAGTGTTTGTACTGTAAGTATTGTGCTTGTTACAGAATAGCTGTTTGATTATACAATTTATCTTAGTTGTATTTTTTAATTAAAAATTTGGAGGTGTTGGAATCGCCATGTAAAATAGTTAATGCTAATATTAGCCAGTCTGTGGCAAATTTAATATAACTTAGCATCAAGCTTGCACATTTTGAAAGAGTGGCCTTACTTTACGGTCAAGCGTTTTTTTTTACCAAGCATACTTGCTTTGTTAGTGTTGACAATTGCAACAGTTTGACTGAGTGCTGCTTGGGTGATTGCTTACGTTAGCCGGTGTTTAGCCTGCAACCGGACGGGACGTCACATACAACAGACGTATCAAAATATGGCACCGTTTAATTTGACGTTAATCGATACCTGATGGTACCGACTGAATTCGGTCAGCGCCTATAAAAGTACCGAATTCGTTTCCCTTCCCTACTTTCAAAATGGTGGTAGTGTGACAACATGCCATTTGTAATGAAATAGACCAATAAAAAGTCAAAACATATATTTAAATACAAATCTTTGTTTTTATTAGTTATTGGTATCAACATGTTAGCCTTTTCTCATTACCTTTTTTTTTAGCTTTATTTTATTTCTACAATGTGTCAGTAGGTGGTGGAATAGGCAAATCTTTTATCACCTGCATTGTTAGCCACGTGCTACAAAGAGTTGTTCACTATCTGAAACACATATATAAAAAAGGGTGTCTTGTCGTCTCACATAAGGGTTAATTATGTGCCAAAAAAGGGCTGCTTTCCTTGAAGATTGTCTTCATAAAGTGTGTTGTTTCTTTTCCCACAGAGTGGTGTGCTGACAGTCAGTGTAGGTGGTGACAAAGGAACATATGTGATCAACAAGCAGACACCAAACAAACAGATTTGGCTTTCATCTCCAACCAGGTGAGACCAGAAGCTATGAAGTCTCTTACACATACACTAAGACTTGGACACAGAGACTAGTGTTGGGCGTCAAGCATTGATGAGAACCGCATCTTACAATTCAATTTTACAGAACCGCCACGTTTTTAAATGTTGATTACTGTTTTTGATGCTCAGTCAGACCGGAAGAAAATAAATAGTTGAGTTATTCATCAAAGAAGCACAACTTCCAGGGATGGGTACCGAATGAGGTAATTTTTTGGCACAGAGCGAATCTCGCCAGTCTCCCCAGGCACCAATTCACGTATAACCCAACGGTGCCTTGTTTTGGTACCTGGGTTGCGTCACACCCAGTTGCCGACTCAGCCAGCTCTTCGCGATCACTCCAGCAGCACTGAGAGTGGACTCAGCCAAACTATCTCTAGGTAATGTTGCAATTTTCAATGTCAACAAAGAAATTGACTTAAAAAACGCTCCAACGTAAGTAAATTAAGGATCTCCATTTCCAAAAATGCATTAACTCTATGCTAATTGGCTTCGATAATGACATGCTACTAATTAGCATTAGCAATTTTACATGCTGATTTCAACACATCCAAATTTGTTCATGAAAACTACAACTAAGATGCACATTACAATCAAACTGCTGGTGTGTAATAATAAGTACAATACTTACAGTGTTAATACTTTTTAGGGTGCAACAAAAACCACCATGAACCATACAATGTTGCCATCTAACGTCTTGGACTTGCAACTTAATGTCATACCTGCTAATGAGACTCAGAAATTAGATAATAAAACAAGTTATAACAACTGGACAGCAGTTATAAACAGCACATTTTTAATTGTTGTAATAGAATTTTACTATCAAAAACAATTAATGGTTTATCACACTCTAAAGTACTGAAAATTGGTACAGATGAGTTAAAATGTGAACGATACCCATTCTGCATGAGATGTTTCTTTACATTGTAACGTGATTACTGCCACAATCACCAGTAATACGTTACAGACAAACTTAACACGTTGCCATAGTTACGCCTGCCACATAGGGAAGGAGGTCACTGAATCTGATTCAAAGGTGTGACCTGGCAACCAAACGTGCTCCTCTTGTGTTTTCAGTGGTCCAAAGCGCTACGATTGGACGGGTGACGGTTGGGTTTACAGTCATGATGGCGTCAGCCTGCACCAGCTTCTGTCTCGGGAGTTTTCTGCCATCTTCAAAATGAGCATGGATCTCTCTGGCCTGCGTATTCCCGACCCCTCAAGTTGAGCTCTGCCCCGTGAGTTCTACAGACGCCAAAGAAGGTCATTTAACATCAACTATGGTAAACAATTAGATTGGAGAGTATTTATAAGGGTGGGGCTTCTCGATTATTTTAACTATATGTAATTTATGATCCTATTAAACGTTGCAAAATGGACAAGTGTTTGTATGGTATTCAACATGATCCAAATATTTTTAAACACCTGACAATTTAGGGAATTCAGCATAGAATTGATGGTTTTCTGTGTGTGTAGTTTCCATGTGGGGACCCGTTTCACCCCACATCCCCAAAACTCGACTAATTTGTGTGAAGGCTCCAGCACATCCGCGACAATAAGAAGAAGAAGAAGCGGTGTAGAAAATGAATAGGTGGTGCTTAAAAGCAAAATGATAAAAATTAAGACAATAATATATACTTCAAGACAAAACTTAATTATCATGCATTTTCTCCTTTTAAACTTGTTTTCCACCAAAAGTTCTGATTTCCAGGACAAAGTTTGTATAACTCAGTCTGATGACGTTTATTTTTACATTGACGCCATGTAAATAAA
>NC_084736.1:55984803-56074803 GCF_033978785.1 Entelurus aequoreus
CGCCAGGCTCAATTGGGTCAGTGATGGTTGCTTCAGGATTTTGTGGGTGAGGCACCGGTCGGAGATGTTGACATGCGGAGTTTCAAGCACTCTTCATTTTCTAGCGGGTGACTTTTCAAATGATGCTACAAATTAGCAGTAATGCTACTTTTTGTAGCAACGCTTTTGCCGCATACTTGACATATTACGGTTGAATGTTCAACATCTTCCCGCTTGAAGCCAAACCACCGCCAGACGATGGACCCCGTGCTGTTTTTTTGGGAATTAATTCTTCCCTCATTCGTTACCAGATTCGCACCTTCTTTCTCTCATATTACCACTCGCGCCACTCCATTAGCACCACCTGCTACAGCTAACGTTAGCCATGTCTCTACCTCTCTGCTCCGCGAGAGCATATGACGTTACACGCGCGACAGTATGTGACGTATGTAACAAGGTGTGCTTGTTTTATGTCTCTGTGAGAAGGAGAGACAAGAAAGAATGAGAAACGCCTGAAGTGTAATGCCCGCAGATAAAAGCAACTGCGTGAGAACGTATACTTTAATATCACGATATAGTCATTTTCTATATCGCACAGAGACAAACAATTCAACACCATTATTACGTAGAGTATTAGTATTTATTGAAATGTGTTCATGTATATTTCTATAGTATAGTCATGTCAGCAATTCAACTTCAAATGTGAAACTAATATATTATAAACTCATTACATGCAAAGTGAAATATGTCAAGCTTTTATTTGTTATAAATTCAACGATCAGAAAGGGACAAACGGTAGAAAATGGATGGATGGGTGATTTATAGTATTAACAACCAAAAGCTTTCTGAAATGTTCAACTTGAGGTTTAAATGATATCAAAGTAAGTCTTGCAATATTTTGAGTAGCATGTTGTCATATATTAGTTTAACCTTGCAAATCTAATGGCTGGTATAAACAAACATTTGCATCATATTACATTTTTTTTACTTTCACCTGTATAATTCTCAATGAATATAACAAATAATACACAAACCCTTTTTGTGGGTTGGATTGTGTAACACCGACTACATATTGTGTCATTTGTACTTTATCTTTTAAAAGAGTTGACAAGGGCTATTTTTCTTTTTAAATTACTGCTTAAATGTGTAATTATTTATGTCTGTAATGTTGTCAATCCAATCAATTATCATTATTGATCCATACCGTATATCAGGTGTTCTTAACCTTTTTGTCCCACTCAAATATTAACATTGAATTAGTAATCTTACTATTGATTTTAGGGGTATTAAATCATTATACTTACAGTTTAGAACCTTGTCAAATGATATGAAACTGTTATTCACTAAGATTATTGATTTAACACATAAACCTTAGGCTCAGGTCAGACTGATCAGAAAAATAAGTACTGACCAGATATACTGCATAAGAAGGCAGTCATAAATAACTGATGAAAAATACATTTACATACAAAATCCAAAACCAGTGAAGTTGGCGTGTGTAAATGGTAAATAAAACAGAATACAATGATTTGCAAATCCTTTTCAACCTATATTCAATTGAATAGACTGCAAAGACAAAATAATTAACATTGGAACTGGAAAACTTCATTTTTTGCAAATATTAGCTCATTTGGAATTTGATGCCTGCAACATGTTTCAAAAACGCTGGCACAAGTGGCAACAAAGACTGAGAAAGTTGAGGAACACTCATCAAACACTTATTTGGAACATTCCACAGGTGAACAGGCTAATTGGGAACAGGTGGGTGCCATGATTAGGTATAAAAGCAGCTTACATGAAATGCTCAGTCATTCACAAACGGGGATGGGGAGAGGGTCACCACTTTGTGAACAAATACCTGGGCAAATTGTTGAAGAACAACATTTCTCAAAATGTTCAGAGAATCTGGAGATATTACTGCACGTAAGCAGCAAAGCCGAAAACCAACATTGAATGCCCGTGACCTTGGATCCTTCAGGCGGTACTGCATCAAAAAGTGACATCAGTGTGTAAAGGATATCACCACATGGGCTCAGGAACACTTCAGAAAACCACTGTCAGTAACTACAGTTGGTCGCTACATCCGTAAGTGCAAGTTAAAACTCTACTACTCAAAGCAAAAGCCATTTATCAACAACACCCAGAAACGCCGCTGGCTTCGCTGGGCCCGAGCTCATCTAAGATGGACTGATGCAAAGTGGAAAAGTGTTCTGTGGTCTGATGAGTTCACATTTCAAATCGTATTTGGACTCTGTGGACCAAAGAGGAAAAGAACCATCTGGACTGTTCTAGGCGCAAAGTTCAAAAGCCAGCATCTATGATGGTATGGGGGTGTATTAGTGCTAAAGGCATGGGTAACTTACACATCTGTGAAGGCACCATTGATGTTGAAAGGTACATACAGGTTTTGGAGCAACATATAATTGCCATCCAAGCAACGCCTTTTTAATGGACGCCCCTGCTTATTTCAGCAAGACAATGCCAAGCCACATTCCGCACATTACAACAGCGTGGCTTTGTAGTAAAAGACTAGCCTGGCCTGCCTGTAGTCCAGACCTGTCTCCCATTGAAAATGTGTGGCGCAATATGAAGCATGAAGTATCACAACGGAGACCCTGGACTGTTGAACAACTTAAGCTGTACATTAAGCAAGAATGGGAAATAATTCCACCTGAAAAGCTTCAAAAATTGGTATATTCAATTCAATTCAATTGAATATAGGTTGACAAGGATTTCGGTTGGGGGCGTGGTTAAGAGGGGAGGAGTATATTTACAGCTATAATTCACCAAGTCAAGTATTTTTTTTATTTTTATATATATATATATATATATATATATATATATATACACTGTGTGTGTATATATATATATATATACACTGTGTATATATATATATATATATATATATATATATATATATATATATATATATATATATATATATATATATATATATATATATATATATATATACATGCAGTATATATCCCTGAGGATGTGTCCCTGTGCATCTGAGGATGTATCTTACAATCATTTCGGACTGGCATAGCCAGTGACACACAGGAACAGGCTGGGAGGCAACCAGGAGTAGACTGGTGACGATTGGAGAGACAATTGACAGCTCGGAAAGACGGTGACCGGGGCAGCAAGAGGTAGCATCCCAACCTGCATCTTCCGTGAGGGAGAAACCCAACTAAGCTACAGAACGACCTTCTGAGAAATACCCCCAGGGGAACCCGAGAAGGGGGGAAGATGAGTTCCCCAACAGGACGGACCCAACGTTGACGACTTTAGCAAACGGCTTAACGACAATGACACACATAAGATGCATCTGTGGCAAGAGCCTCAAGAACGAGCGTGGCCTAAAAATCCATCAGGGTCGAATGAAATGCTTGGTGCAGGAGAGTGACACACAGCGCACAGGACCAAGTCCTGGTGAGACGACGGAGGAGCCCGGCCGGGAGACACCCCACAGAGCCTAGAACCTCCATGTGATAAACCCTCCAGCTCCCAGCAAAGTAATTAAGCAGCCTCGTATCAAGTGGCCTCTTGCAAGCCAACACAAAGTGTGGCACCAATTCGACGAGCACACAGCCAGAATTATCGAATCAATAGCCAAAGGGAATGTCGACAGACTGCTTCAGACCATGACCACCATCATTGTTTCTTCTGGAGCAGAGAGGTTCGGTGTGGAAGAGGACAAGCCCATCAGTTCCAACTACACCATGAACCGCAGGGCAGAACAGATCCATCAACTGCGGCAGGAGCTCCGGTCTCTGGCAAGGCAGTACAAGGCAGCATCTGAGGAGGAGAAGGCGCCATTGGCTGAACTCCGGAACATCATCAGGAAGAAACTGACGACCCTACGTAGAGCTGAATGGCACAAGAGGCGCAGGAGAGAGAGAGCCAGGAAACGAACTACATTCATAGCTAATCCATTTGGATTTATCAAACAGCTGTTGGGGCAGAAGCGCAGTGGGCATCTAGTTTGCTCCAAAGAAGAAGTTAACAACTTCTTGAAAAACAACCTGAGCAACCCTGAAAAAGAGAAAGAGTTAGGGCCCCTCAGTGCCTTATTGGACATACCATCTCCCACTGTCAATTTCATCACCAGCGAGCCCACCTGGAAGGAAATCCAGGAGGTTGTTGCTGCAGCCAGAGCCAGTTCAGCTCCAGGACCCAGTGGAGTACCCTACAAGGTGTACAAGCGATGCCCGGAACTCCTTAGAATCCTTTGGAGGATCCTGCGAGTGATTTGGCACAGAGGAACTGTTGCAGACCAGTGGAGGCAGGCTGAGGGTGTTTGGATACCTAAAGAAGAGAATTCCACCAAGGACCATCTCGCTCCTTAGCGTTGAGGGAATGATCTTCTTCAGCATCCTTTCCAGAAGGTTGACTGACTTCCTCCTCAAGAATGCCTACATGGACACCTCTGTCCAGAAAGGTGGAATCCCAGGTGTGTCAGGATGCCTGGAACATACCGGTGTAGTTTCCCGGCTGATCAGGGAGGCGCGGGAGGGTGCTTTGGCTTGACCTTGCCAATGCGTACGGCTCCATACCCCACAAGCTCATGGAGACTACCCTGGACCAACACCATGTACCCAAGAAGGTCAAAGACCTCATCCTGAATTACTACGGGAACTTCAGGCTCAGGGTCACTTCCGGGAGCATAACATCAGATTGGCACAGGCTTGAAAAAGGCATTATACCTGGGTGTACAATCTCAGTTTGCCTCTTTGCCCTAGCCATGAACACGGTAGTAAAGGCAGCTGAAACGGAATGCAGAGGCCCTCTGTCAAAGTCTGGAACTCGACAGCCCCCCATCAGAGCCTTTATGGACGATCTCACTGTCACAACTACATCAGTGCCCGGCGCAAGATGGATACTCCAGGGCCTGTAAAAGCTCATCTCCTGGGCAAGAATGAGCTTTAAACCAACTAAATCCAGGTCGATGGTTCTGAAGAAGGGAAAACTGGCAGACAAGTTCCGCTTCTTCGTGGATGGCACAGCAATCCCATCTATCACAGAGAAACCGGTCAAGAGCCTGGGCAAGGTCTTCGACTGTAGTCTCAGGGATACTGCAGCAATCCAAACCACCATCAAGGAACTGGAGACTTGGTTATCGGCTGTAGACAAGTCTGGCTTACCTGGCCGGTTTAATGTGTGGATTTACCAGCATGGTGTCTTACTCCGGATACTCTGGCCTCTGTTGTTGTATGAGGTTCCTCTGTAAACAGTGGAGACTCTAGAGAGGAAGATCAGCAGCTACCTCCGCCGATGGATGGGCTTTCCACGCAGCCTGTGCAGCACAGCACTGTATGGGAAGACAAACAAGCTCCAGCTCCCTTTCAGTAGCCTGGACGAGGAGTTCAGGGTCTCTCGCACTCGAGAAGCTTTGCTCTTTCGTGACTCCAAGGACTCTAAAGTGGCATCAGAGGGCATCGTGGTGCGAACTGGCAGGAAGTGGAGGGCTCAGGAAAGCCTGGTGGTTGCTGAGTCTTGGCTGAGACATAGGGCCCTGGTGGGCACGGTGGCACAGGCTGGGCTGGGAGCCTTCCCCCAACCTCACTATGAGAAGGCACGTGGTAAAGACAAACGCCAGCTAGTCCTGAAGGAGGTGCATGCAGAGGTTGAGGAGGAACGAACCAGCAGGATGGTGGGTATGCAGCAGCAGGGAGCATGGACAAGGTGGGAGGGTGCACTGGAGAGGAGGGTGTCCTGGTCTGAGATCAGGCTGGCTGAACCCCAGCGCATTAAAGGCCTACTGAAATGATTTTTTAAAATTTAAACGGGGATAGCAGATCCATTTTGTGTCATACTTGATCATTTCGCGATATTGCCATATTTTTGCTGAAAGGATTTAGTATAGAACAACGACGATAAAGTTCGCAACTTTTGGTCTCTGATAAAAAAAAGCCTTGCCCCTACCGGAAGTAGCGTGACGTAGTCAGTTGTTCGCCTCCTCATATTTTCCTATTGTTTTCAATGCAGCTAGAGCGATTCGGACCGAGAAAGTGACGATTACCCCATTAATTTGGGCGAGGATGAAAGATTCGTGGATGAGGAACGTTAGAGTGACGGGCTAGAATGCAGTGCAAGACATATCTTTTTTCGCTCTGACCGTAACTTAGGTACAAGCTGGCTCATTGGATTCCACACTCTCTCCTTTTTCTATTGTGGATCACAGATTTGTATTTTAAACCACCTCGTATACTATATCCTCTTGAAAATGAGAGTCGCAAACGCGAAATGGACATTCACAGTGACTTTTATCTCCACGACAATACATCGGTGAAGCACTTTAGCTACGAACTAATGTGATAGCATTGTGCTTAACTGCATATAGAAACAAAAGAAATAAACCCCTGACAGGAAGGATAAATAGAAAATCAACAATACTATTAAACCATGGACAGGTAACTACACGGTTAATGCTTTCCAGCCTGTCGAAGGTTAACAATGCTGTTGCTAACGACGCCATTGAAGCTAACTTAGCAACGGGACCTCACAGAGCTATGCTAAAAACATTAGCTCTCCACCTACGCCAGCCAGCCCTCATCTGCTCATCAACACCCGTGCTCACCTGCGTTCCAGCGATCGACGGTGCGACGAAGGACTTCACCTGATCACAGATGCGGTTGGCGGCCCGGAGACGGAGGAAGTTAAGGTGAGTTCGGCGGCTAGCGCGTCTGTGATAGCATCGTGCTTAACTGCATATAGAAACAAAATAAATAAATCCCTGACTGGAAGGATAGACAGAAGATCAACAATACTATTAAACCAGGAACATGTAAATACACGGTTAATGCTTTCCAGCCTGGCGAAGGTTAACAATGCTGTTGCCAACGACGCTATTGAAGCTAACTTAGTAACGGGACCTCACATAGCTATGATAAAAACATTAGCGCTCCACCTACGCCAGCCAGCCCTTATCTGCTCATCAACACCCGTGCTCACCTGCGTTCCAGCGATCGACGGAAGGATTAAGGACTTCACCACGATCATCCGTGCGGTCGGTGGCTAGCGTCGGCTAGCGCGTCTGCTTCCTGGTTGTGTTGCTGTCCGCCGCTAATACACCGATCCCACCTACAACTTTCTTCTTTGCAGTCTTCATTGTTCATTAAACAAATTGCAAAAGATTCACCAACACAGATGTCCAGAATACTGTGGAATTATGAGATGAAAACAGAGCTATTTTGTATTGTATTCAATGGGGTACCGATACTTCTGTTTCACTGGTTACGTCACGCGCATACGTCATCATCCAAAGACGTTTTCAACCGGAAGTTTAGCGGGAAATTAAAAATTGCACTTTATAAGTTAACCCGGCCGTATTGGCATGTGCTGCAATGTTAAGATTTCATCATTGATATATAAACTATCAGACTGCGTGGTCGGTAGTAGTGGGTTTCAGTAGGCCTTTAAGTTCATGGTTCAAGCTTGTCTACGATGTCCTACCCAGCCCAGCCAATCTCCATCTCTGGGGCATGAATGACTCTCCAGCATGTGTGCTGTGCTCCAGGAAAGGCTCGCTGGAGCACATCCTAAGCAGCTGCTCTAAAGCTCTGGGGGAGGGCCGCTACCGCTGGCGGCACGACCAAGTACTGAAGACCGTTGCTGAAGCCATAGCTAAAGCCGTGGCCAAAAACAACAGCAGCAAGCAACAACTTGGCAAGAGGAGAATTGCCTTTGTCAGGGCTGGAGAGCAGCCACAGTCACAGCCTCACCTCAGCATTGGACTGGGATCTTCGAGTAGACTTGGGCAAGCAGCTCAAGTTTCCAGACTACGTCACAACAACTTCGTTGAGGCCAGACATCTTGCCTCAAGACATCTTGCCTCAAGATACATCAGTATCTTCACGGCAGGTGCTACTGATAGAGCTGACAGTTCCTTGGGAGGATCGCATAGAGGAGGCAAACGAGCGGAAGCGGTCAAAGTACCAGGAGCTAGTCGAGCAATGCCGCAGAGGAGGCTGGAAGGCATGCTGTGAGCCCATTGAAGTGGTGTGTAGAGGCTTTGTTGGCCGCTCACTGTGCAAGGTGTTCACACTACTTGGCATCACAGGTGATGGGAAAAGGAAGGCCATCAAGACCACCATGGAGGCAGCAGAGAGAGCCTCTAGATGGCTTTGGATCAGGAGGAGCGAACTGTGGGCCAATGCTACTGGAACACAAGCTGGGGTCTGATCAACCCTGGCTGGGTCACCTGAGGGAGGGGGTATGTTGTTGAAAGACCCGAAACCCCCGGTGATCTCAGGCACATCACTGAGGATGTGTCCCTGTGCATCTGAGGATGTATCTTACAATCATATATATATATATATATATATATATATATATATATATATATATATATATATATATATATATATATATATATATATATATATATATATATATATATATATATATATATATATATATATATATCCTGAAAATATACAAACAAAACTGTGTTTAGATAATTGATACTTCAAACTTGCATAAATAAATCTTAAGGAATATAACATAACTTGGCTTCTGAGAGCTTCAAAATGTAATGAATAAAATGCTAAAGTTGTTGATAAACAAGCAATTATTTTAATAATTAAATATGGTCATTTTAAATGAATTATTATGATCATTTAAAATTAATTATTTCAAATGTTTATTTTAATGTATAATTATATGCCTGGATGTTATAAGGAGTCAGAAAAAATACAAATAAAAATACAATTAATTTTGATGTTTTTAGCAAAATATAGTAAAAATGTATTTTGTTTTTATTTTTATTTTTTTAAATTAATAAATATATTTATTTTTAGGTAAGATAAACATAATACAATGTATCTCTAGTCTGAATGATTTAGTTCTTGTCGCCCTGTTGTCCTCCCGTCTCTTCCCCAAGGATGGCTCCATGAGCTGGGCAAACGCCTGGAGATGCCCTACGTCAACAACACGGTTGGCGGCCCGTCGGTGCGCAGCTCGTACATCGCCGCCCTCTACTTCACAGCAGCCTGACCAGCGTCGGCTTTGGCAACATGTGCGCCAACACGGACGCCGAGAAGATCTTCTCCATCTGCCCATGCTCATTGGCGGTATGCCGGACGCCTCGTATGGAATAACGTGATTGGGCAGGCACGCTGTTTATATCGTGGGAAAGCGGACGTGAAAAAAGTCTGTCCTCACTCAGGTCCGCATGGAGCTGGAGGGGGCGTGGCCTCCAGCTCCGGCTGAAAATCGGCAGATTTTCGGGAGAATATTTGTCCCGGGAGGTTTTCGAGAGAGGCGCTGAATTTCGGGAGTCTCCCGGAAAATTCGGGAGGGTTGGCAAGTATGCTCGCACTTGGTCACAATTGCGGCGTCGCTCTTGGCGCGCACCGTTTCGCCGCTTGCTCGCCGTCCACGCCTCCTCGCCGCCATCTTGGAGCGGGCGCCGTCGGTCCGCCGGCCCCGCTTCTTTACAGTAGACTATAAATGTACCATAGTACCAATATAAAATATAACATATGTAATATTTGCATATTATATATACAGTATGTAATATATACTGATATATTATTATAGTATATTATATTTTTATATAATATATACAATATATAACAAATCCCAATTACCATGTACAATATTACAGTGTATGTAACAGCTGCAGCAAAAAAAGGGCAGCATAAAATAGAGAGTAGATCCAGCAGAAAATATACATTATAAACAAAGAGAATTAGCTAACATAAAATCAGTCAGGTAATAGACAGATCATCTCTTGCTGTATGGCGAATGATTATACAGCTGGATGGAGTGTGCAATGAAAGAGTTCTTGATTGGAACACTGTGGGAACCAAGCTGAAGGAGCCTGTTGGAGCTCCGCTGTCCCTCAATTGTCTGGAGTGGGGGGGCAGGATCGTCCATGATTGCGAGCAGTTTGTCCAGTGTCCTCCTGTCCCTCACTGAGACAAACGCCTCCAACTGCGTGCTAATAGTTTGGCCGGCTTTCCGGATCAGTTGGTCAAATTCGGTTGAAGTCCCTTTTGCTGGTGCTGCTCCCCCAACAGACCACTGCAAAGTACAGGGCACTGGCCACAACATACTAAAAAAAGATCTCCAACAGTTTGCTGCACACATTAAAGGACCTAAGCTTCCTCAGGAAAAAGAGTCTGCTCATGACCTTCTTGTATACAGCTTTGCATTTGTCCTTCCAGTCCAGTCTGCTGTTCAAGTAGACTCCCAGGTACTTGTACTGCCCCACTACTGCCACCACCTGGCACTGGATGTTGATGGGCTCCACAGTAAATAATATAAAATAAATAAATAATATAAATATTAATAAAAAGTATAATAATACCCCCTGCGACCCTGTAAAGGGACAAGCGGTAGAAAATGGATGGATGGATAATAATAATAATATAAAATATTATAATAAATAGTTAAATAAATAAACTCTATTAATTATGAATATGTTTTATAACTAAACTGTCAATAAAAACACAGTTTCATCATTTTAGTCATCATTTTTGCACTTTAGAAACTTCTCTATGACTTTGTTGGCTGGCTCCAGACTTCTTCTGTTTGTCTGAGAGTGTCATTACTGCCACACCTGGTGGAAAAGTGTATTACTACTGAGTACCACTGCGGCCCATACGGCCCACAGCTGGGAAACATATTTTTTGTCAGCCCTCCAGGGGGCGCTCGCGGCCCAACATCCATCCATCCATCCATTTTCTACCGCTTATTCCCGTCGGTGTCGCGGGGGGCGCTGGAGCCTATCTCAGCTACAATCGGGCGGAAGGCGGGGTACACCCTGACCAAGTCGCCACCTCATCGCAGGGCCAACACGAAGCCGGAGTACCCGGAGGGAACCCACGCAGTCAATGGTTAAGAAACGCTGCTCTAAAGCAGCCATCGCCAAATGGCCACCGCAGTCCACATCGGACCAAGTGACTGTCCTGTCAGGACCCGTGACCAATTCAAGTCAACTGAAAAGATGAAGTAATAATATTAAAGTACAATAATGCTTGCTGATGACCCACAATCAGTACAGTGGTGTAGAAGAGTGGACATGATCGGTTGGGAGCGACAGACATGCAGGCTGTGGAATCTGTACCAATGCTAATGTTTGGTAATAGTTTAAAAACAAAGTTATGAACATCTTCAGCTACAAGCTAATGCTGGCAAGTAAGAAAGGATGTTTTTTAGTGGCATCTTACAGGCTCCACCGCAACATTTGCTACGCTGACTAGTATCATGGAGACTCGTAAATCAAATGATGCTCGCAACTTAAAACCGCTTGTATTTAGAAATAGTCATGAGTTTAGGCACTACTGTATTTGGTATATAAATTGTAATAAACCTTTTTTTACAACAGCTTGCAAAAGCTGCTGACTTTTGATGTATACGCACAGCAATGGCCTAAAAACATTTTTAAAAATCGATTCTTGAAAATATGATACAGTAGAACCTTTATTTACAAAACCCTCTTTTTGCAAACTTTTTGTTGTACGAACGTTTAGATCAGGCCTAATATGCCCAGTGTTGGGTTAGTTACTGAAAACCAATATCTAGTTATAGTTACCAGTTACTTTATTTCAAAATTAACTCAGTTACTAACTCAGTTACTTACACCAAAAAGTAATGCGTTACTGTGAAAAGTAACTATTTAGTTACTTTTTTTTTTTTAAAGCTCCCATAATGCCCTTTTATCCTTCATTTCAGTACTGTTATTGCACTGGAAAATAATACAATCTGTTGATCAGCGCTAGGAATTTTCCAAATGGGGTCCCAGGGACCCCATCAAGTCATAAAAATCAGGTCCTACAGTACATTTTTGTGGTCCCGCTTTTTTGTAAGTGTTTTGAAAAAAAAAAAAAAGATAAACGTATGCATTATCCTGTTATATCTCACATTCTATATTGTGTTTTGGAAAAAGGTTGTCAAACGTTAATTCATTAAAAAAAATAAAACAACTTTGTATACATGTAAATATATTCAGTTATAAACATTCATTCACTTTCTTCTTTCCTTCATGGATCTAAACTTTACCGCTGCTGGTAGTTTTTTCTATGTTTTTATTTAATAAGTTGTAGGTGTATTTATTTCAGTATAAAAGTGTAAAAATTGTTTTGCTTCGGTCATGAAATGATGATAATGGTGTGCCAGGGCATACATACATTTTATTTTTAACGCTTAAATCTCTGGAGTCTACATCAACTTCAGATCTATCCCTCATTTCAAAATGTTATAGTTTTTTTTATGTTGTTTTTTTGTTTGTTTGTTTTCCGCAGTTTTTTGTCAAACAAAACTATGTTTTTAATGGCAAACACACAAAATATGCAAAATCTTCCACCAAAAATATTTTTCAAAGTGGAATATTTGATGAGAAGTAATCGGAACCTTGGATAGGTCAATAATTCATAATAACATTGATTTTGATTCAATATGTTTTGAGCAATGACAGTTTGAAAGAAATTGATTAACGTGGACCGCGACTTAACCCTTGTGTGGTGTTCATATTGTTGTTACTCAGCCAGTGTTCGTGGGTCTGATGGACCCGTTGCATTTTGTGGCTTTTAATGCCTCACAATCAAACACTTTTATGTTAAAATACTGACTTATCCCAAAAAACATCTGTAAGGAAGTGCTTTGAGAGGCTGGTAAAGGAATACATTGTCTCCAGACTTCCCCCCACATTTGACCCATACCAGTTTGCTTATCGCCCTAACCGCTCAACAGAGGACGCCATCTCCTCTGCACTCCACCTGAGCTTAGCACATCTGGAAGGAAAGGACACACACACGTGCGGATGTTGTTTCTGGACTTCAACTCGGCATTCAACACCATCATCCCGCAGCACTTGGTGAGCAAACTGGCCCCCCTTGGATTCAGTACCCCCCTATGCAACTGGCTGCTTGACTTCCTCACAGACAGACCCCAAGTCTGTGAGAGTGGGCAACGACACCTCCAGTGCAATCTCCCTGAGCACCAGCTCCCCCCGGGGCTGCGTCCTGAGTCCGCTGCTGTTCACGTTGATGACCCATGACTGCTGCGCCAGGTCCACTACTGACCACATTGTGAAGTATGCGGACGACACGACAGTAATGGGCCTCATCCGTGACAACAACGACATGGACTACAGGGAGGAGGTGAAACATCTGGTTGACTGGTGCAGAATCAACAACCTGGTCCTGAACGTCGACAAGACCAAGGAGATCATTGTCGACTTCAGGAAGCACCAGTCCAGCCACGCTCCACTCTTCAGCAACGGCACAGCGGTGGAGATGGTAAGCAGCACCAAGTTCCTGGGGGTGCAGATAACTGACAATATGACCTGGTCCCTACACACCGGAGCTGTTGTGAAAAGAGCTCAGCAACGCATGCACTTTTTGCGTGGGATGAAAAGAGCACAGCTCCCTCCCCCCATTCTCACCACATTCTACAGAGGCACTATAAAGAGCCTACTGACCAACAGCATCTCTGTCTGGACTGGAGCCTGCAGTGCCTCAGACTGGAAGTCTCTCCAGAGAGTGGTGAGGACGGCGGAAAAGATCATCAGGACTCCTCTTCCTCCTATCCAGGAGATTGCAAAAAGCTGCTGCCTGACCAGGGCTCAGAAAATCTGCAGAGACTCCTCCCACCCCACCAAGGACTGTTTTCACTGCTGGACTCTAGAAAGAGGTCCGCAGAACCTGGAGGTTCTGTAACAGCTTCTTCCCTCAGGCCGTAAGACTCTTGAACACATCATAATAATCCCCTCAATTCCCTCCAAAAATAGATGAACTCGCTGGAATATAAAGACAATATAACATACATCCATAAACGTAGATGCATATGCAAAAGTGCAATATATTTATCTTTACAGTAATCTATTTATTTATATCTGCACCTTATTGCTTTTTTATCCTGCACTGTCAACCAGCTAATGCAACAAAATTTTGTTCCTATCTGTACTGTAAAGTTCAAATTTGAACGACAATAAAAAGTAAGTAAGTCTAAGACCCACAAACACTGGCTGAGTAAAAACAACACGAACGTTGCATTGAAATTTCTCTGCCAGTTTCTGCATCCCACAGGGATTCTTCTTTTGTGTTTCTGCACCTGCGGTTCCCACACAAGGTTGCAACATTGTTTGTCAACACTGTCTGCGCTCATTTTGTCGCACATTTGATCCTCTGATGTTCTGTGTACCTACACTCTGTCCTCCTCCTGTCTAGGCCTGCTGTGTGTGTGTGTGTGTGTGTGTGTGTGTGTGTGTGTGTGTGTGTGTGTGTGTGTGTGTGTGTGTGTGTGTGTGTGTGTGTGTGTGTGGTACACAGAACATACATTTCCACACTTCTATTAGCCCCTGGTCTAGTGGACCCCGGACATCTTATATGTAATATAAATGTGTAGGGGGGGTGTATGGTGTTTGTTCATTAAATATGTATTCTGATATATGTTCTTCACAGAAAATGAGCCAAAGCCAGTGAGTCTCAGTTTGAAAAATTAATTAATTGTATCATTTTTCTTTTAATAAAAATTGAAAACGGGTCCCACAGACCCGAACACCACACAAGGGTTAAACAAGTTGAAAAACTTATTCGGGTGTTACCATTTAGTGGTCAATTGTACGGAATATGTACTGTACTGTGCAATCTACTAATAAAAGTCTCAATCAATCAATCCACTCCCTCGCTGTCTCTCTCTTTCTGTCTCTGCCCCTCCCTCACGAATGCTGCTGCATGCGCACAATTTGTTTTGTTTTTAACTCCTTCTTAACCCTGAATGTACAAACCCCGTTTCCATATGAGTTGGGAAATTGTGTTAGATGTAAATATAAACGGAATACAATGATTTGCAAATCCTTTTCAACCCATATTCAATTGAATGCACTACAAAGACAAGATATTTGGTGTTCAAACTCATAAACGTTATTTTTTTTTGCAAATAATAATTAACTTAGAATTTCATCGCTGCAACATGTGCCAAAGTAGTTGGAAAAAGGCATGGTCACCACTGTGTTACATGGCCTTTCCTTTTAACGATACTCAGTAAACGTTTGGGAACTGAGGAGACACATTTTTTAAGCTTCTCAGGTGGAATTCTTTCCCATTCTTGCTTGATGTACAGCTTAAGTTGTGGTATTTTAGGCTTCATAATGCGCCACACATTTTCAATGGGAGACAGGTCTGGACTACAGGCAGGCCAGTCTAGTACCCGCACTCTTTTACTATGAAGCCACGTTGATGTAACACGTGGCTTGGCATTGTCTTGCTGAAATAAGCAGGGGCGTCCATGGTAACATTGCTTGGATGGCAACATATGTTGCTCCAAAACCTGTATGTACCTTTTAACATTAATGGCGCCTTCACAGATGTGTAAGTTACCCATGTCTTTGGCACTAATACACCCTCATACCATCACAGATGCTGGCTTTTCAACTTTGCGCCTATAACAATCCAGATGGTTCTTTTCCTCTTTGGTCCGGAGGACACGAGTCCACAGTTTCCAAAAACAATTTGAAATGTGGACGCGTCAGACCACAGAACACTTTTCCACTTTGTATCAGTCCATCTTAGATGAGCTCAGGCCCAGCGAAGCCGACGGCGTTCTGGGTGTTGTTGATGAACGGTTTTCGCCTTGCATAGGAGAATTTTAACTTGCACTTACAGATGTAGCCTGAGGGATCCAAGGTGATGGGCTTAGCTGCTTACGTGCAGTGATTTCTCCAGATTCTCTGAACCCTTTGATGATATTATGGACCGTAGATGGTGAAATCCCTAAATTCCTTGCAATAGCTGGTTGAGAAAGGTTTTTCTTAAACTGTTCAACAATTTGCTCACGCATTTGTTGACAAAGTGGTGACCCTCGCCCCATCCTTGTTTGTGAATGACTGAGCATTTCATGGAATCTACTTTTATACCCAATCATGGCACCCACCTGTTCCCAATTTGCCTGTTCACCTGTGGGATGTTCCAAATAAGTGTTTGATGAGCATTCCTCAACTTTATCAGTATTTATTGCCACCTTTCCCAACTTCTTTGTCACGTGTTGCTGGCATCAAATTCTAAAGTAAATGATTGTTTGCAAAAAAAAAAAAAGTTTATCAGTTTGAACATAAAATATGTTGTCTTTGTAGCATATTCAACTGAATATGGGTTGAAAATGATTTGCAAATCATTGTATTACGTTTATATTTACATCTAACACAATTTCCCAACTCGTATGGAAACGGGGTTTGTACATTGAAAATACACGCAACCCTAACTCAAAATGCCGGACATTTGAGGCATTTAAGAAACTCCGCCCGGACAGCCCCGCAAAGAAGATGTGTCCGGGGAAAAGAGGACGCATGGTCAGTCGAGAATATCTTCATGTTAAGAAACTCAGCTTCAGCTCCACCATGATGTCTTGTTAGTAAACACAGACAGGCCCCCCCCTCCCCTCCCCTCCCCACACCCACACCCAGACACACACACACAGCGCCTCTTCTCTTGTCCCTGTTGTGACACAGGAAGAATCAGAAGGACGACACTGCAACTCTCCAATAAAACACACTCAGATCTTGTTTTAGCCGATACTACATAAAATATAACGTAAAATAAGGCAGTAACGCATCATGTAGTAACGGTAACTGAGTTACTGAATATAAAAAATAACGCGTTAGACTACTAGTTACCGCCGAAACTAACGCCGTTACAGTAACGTTACTTTGTAACGCGTTAGTCCCAACGCTGAATATGCCTGTGTGCGCGTACAATTCATTCATTCCTTTTGTGTGCCCGTAGAAGCCTTATGTCTCTGCCATTTTAATAACATCACTTCCTGTGCAGTACACTACACACGGGATGCGGCCATTTTGGAGAGGTCGGCCTCTCCAAAATGGCCGCGTGACGTAGCGGGCTCGGGCCCTCTGCGTCACGTCCTGTTTACGCTCGCCACTTCTCAAGGCTTCAGCGTGTCTTTCTTTTCTCGCCATTCACCAAGTTTTGTCTATTTTGCTTAATCAATATGGTTTAAAAAAAGCCCCCAAAAACAACCTGGAAAGAAGGAGGGAATCGCTGTGGACTTGGACATGAGAGGGAACTCCGGAAGAAGAGGACTCTCCTTCTGAGCGGTAACACACTGCCCCTCCTCCCTGTCCCCTCATGTCTCTTCTTGTCGATTGCATGCCACAAACATTTGCCAACAGCAAAGTATAGAAGATTTTACCCTTTTTTTTTTTTTTTAAGCAACATGGTTGTTAATGTTTTTGAGAGTACCAAAGTGACTTTAGTGTGTGTGTGCGTTGACAGTTAAGCTTGACATTGTTGTTTTGATTCATTACCCCTGCTTGTGTTTGTTTCATACGTTCATATATATATATATATATATATATATATATATATATATATATATATATATATATATATATATATATATATATATATATATATATATATATATATATATATATATATATATATATTATATACACATACATTATATATGTGTATATATACAGTATATATATACTGTATCTATCTATCTATCTATCTATCTATCTATCTATCTATATATATTATATATATATATATATATATATATATATATATATATATATATATATATATATATATGTATGTGTATATATATATATATATATATATATGTATGTATGTATGTATGTATGTATATATATGTATATATATATATGTATGTATGTATATATATGTATATATATATATGTATGTATGTATATATATGTATATATATATGTATGTATGTATATATATGTATATATATATGTATGTATGTATATATATGTATATATGTATGTATGTACATATCTATATATATATATATATATATATATATATATATATATATATATATATATATATATATATATATATATATATATATATATATACGGTAGATACACTAGGGTTGTCCCGATACCAATATTTTGGTACCGGTACCAAAATGTATTTCGATACTTTTCGGTACTTTTCTAAATAAAGGGGACCACAAAAAAATTTAATTATTGGCTGTATTTTAACAAAAAAATCTTAGGGTACGTGAAACATGTTTCTTATTGCAATGTTGTCCTTAAATAAAATAGTGAACATACAAGACAACTTGTCTTTTAGTAGTAAATAAACAAACAAAGGCTCCTAATTTAGCTGCTGACATATGCAGTAACATATTGTGTCATTTATCATTCTATTATTTTGTCAACATTATGAGGGACAAACTGTAAAAATGTATTATTAATCCACTTGTTCATTTACTGTTACCATGAATTGATTAACGTGGACCCCAACTTAAACAAGTTGACAAACTTATTCGGGTGTTACCATTTAGTGGTGAATTGTACAGAATCTGTACTGTACAATCTACTAATAAAAGTTTCAATCAATCAATCAAATCTGGTTATTTTCTGTTCTATCTACACTTCTGTTAGAATGTAATAATCACCTAATATTTAGTTGTTTGGATGCTTTACATTAGTTTTGGATGTTACCACAAATTTGTACTTGGTATCACTACAGTGGATGTCAGGTGTAAATCCACACATTGCATTTCTTTACATTGAGGAGTGCTAGCTTGCTGTTTGCGGTGAGCTATTGTATCCTCCTGCAATGTGTAGTGAAAAATGTTTAGCTAGTCCTCATCCTCCAGTGATAATGACACTTGTAAGAAACGTACTTTATTTGTCGCCATTTAGACAGGGATTAGTGATTTAGAAGTAGCTAAAACACTGCCGACGGCGGATGGATGTTAGCTGCTAGCTAGCTAGCACGGTCTTAAAGCACCTCTTGCTGAGGGCGTTTCAGTGTTATAACTTCACCTTTATCTTTAGTTTTTAGGCCAAAATGCGTCCATTCTCCCTTTTCTGTCTACACACTGTGTCTGCTTGTAAGTACTCTGAGTGTGTGTGCTGCCGAACATGCTCTTCTGCTCGTAAAACCATCAATGTCACGGTGTGTCGATGCGGCGTCATGCCCACTTAAAGAAAAAAGAAAAGAAAATGGGCACCCAGTACTTTTTAAACATAATATAGTACAGTTTTTGATTCATTAGTACCGCTATACTATACTAGTACCGGTATACCGTACAACCCTAATATACACTCATAAATACACACATACATATACTGTGCGTGTGTGTGCACATAAAACATATACACATACATATATGCTGTACATACATGATAATGTCTACAAAGTGTGCATATTTTTAGTAAAGCATGGACTCTTGTTGAGGCTGGAACCAATTATTAACGATTACATTGTTGTGGAACAATTTGCTTCACTATACAAACTAATTGCTAATTAATCTAAGCGTGTGTTTCTTTAAATCAAATTTTTAACTGTTTATACTTACTAGCGTTGACATTTCGTGCAAGAGGGATCACATCGCTCACACACTCACACACACACACACACACACACACACACACACACACACACACACACACACACACACACACACACACACACACACACACACACACACACACACACCAAAGTCTAGTATGCAGCAGCATCCTCCTCCCCGTGTTTCTATCTCTCCACCTTGCTCTGCCTCCTCCAGTCTTCTGTGAGCATCTCTCACATCCTTCTCCATCTCGTCTGTGTTCAGTCATCACGCTGCTGGTGTGTGCTGGCCGTCATCATGCGTCTGGGCATGTCCTCCTTCATTACGGACATCCTCAGCACCTCCAGTAACATCTGTTTCTGCTGGACCGAGGACAAGGTACAGTGAACCGCCCTGCTGCTGTGCTCTTGAGCCATGCAAGGACGCATACAAACTTCTCTTTTATTAGGGAATGTGCGTGTGTGTGTGTGCGTGTGTGTGTGTGTGTGCTTCAACTTTGGCTTGCTCAGCACTTTCCTCTGCTGGAATTGAATGATGGACTGGAAGAGGAACTACAATGATTTATTTTACGATTATGAGTGTTCCGATGATCTATATTCCACTTTCTGAAACATGTTTTAACGCTTATTCCATTCTTTTGACGATACAACTGCCCTAGTTTTTGGAACACATCATTTGGTCAACATTTTTTGTAAGATGAAACCTTCAGGCAGGACATGAATACAGGGTTCATGTACCGCAGGATTTGGAAGTACATGAATATCTGAGTACACACTGTAGTTTTTGGGGTAAAATTATGTAAGTTTCACAGCGTACAAAGTGTTTTAAGACCATAGGAAGTGTTTATAATTGTAGAAGAAGACATTAGGCATGATTGTTTTCCTGATAGTTGCATCCCAAAATGGCCGAATTCGCGCCAGCTTTTTCAGAAAGTTGCGATGTTTTGAGGCCCATTTTTATTTCAATAACATTGAATCAAATTGTGATTTCACAAATGTGTTATCAATGTTTGTGGGTGTTCCCTGTAAACTTTACCTTTTAAAAAGCATTTCAACAAATATTGTAGACAAATACTGTATTGATGTTTTACTCATTTTATAGCACACAGACTTAAAAGTAGACCCTGGATGTCAGTAAAAGCTCAAACTTAGAGCCCTTTTTTTTATTCCTATCATGTTTTAATTCATTACAACTAATAGTAGTAACCAGAAGAGGCAATTCCTGAAGGAATTGCGTGTGAATGCTCCAATGCTGAAGTTGAACTGAAATGCTGACAGAATGTAGTATGAATGTAAGAATAGTTTGAATGTTGGAATGGTTTGAATGTTGAAGAGCTGACGCTGAACTGAAATGCTAATGGCATGTAGGATGAATGTAGAAATGGTTTAAACGCTGACATGGTTTAAACGTTGGAATGGTTTGAATGTTGAAGAGTTTGAATTTCCAGGAAAACCGTAATTTGGTTTGGAACTTGGGAAAGTGTTAGTTTGAATGTCCAGGATGAGTGCAATGTGTTGATGTTGGAATGGTTTGAATAGGTTGACAAATGTGGGAATTGTGCAACTTGGAAAAATGTTTCATTCATTTCAATGGGAACTTCCTGGAAATTTTGGGAAAAAAGGGATTTCTTTGAAAATGATTAGGAGCATTAATGTCCTAAATGAGCTGAATTGGTTGGTGTTAGAATTGTTTAAATCAGTCAAGAAATGTTGAAGTATTAACAGTTTTGTAATTGAGAAATTGTATTATGGAATTTCTGGAATTTCGGGAAAACCGAGAATGTTTCTAGTTCCTGACTAAGAAAAATGTTTTGACAGTGGAACAGTTGAAATGGGATGAAAGGAATCGTCAAACAAAAAAGGTTTGAAATAAAGTTAAAAAAACCCAGGAATTCCTGGAAATGTGTTGAACGTGGAAAAATGGTAGTTTGAATGTCCAGGATGAGTTGAATGTGTTGAGGGTGGAACGGTTTGAATGGGTTGAAAAATGTGGGAATTGTGGAAGTTTGAAGAATGTCTCATCGATTTCAATGGGAGTTCCAGAAAAATTTGGGCATTTCAGGAAAAGAGGAATTTTTTTTAATGGTAAAAAACTTGAATGGTCTGAGTGAGTTGAAATGGTTGGTTTTGAAATTTTTCAAATCAGTCGAGAAATGTTGAAGTACAAACCCCGTTTCCATATGAGTTGGGAAATTGTGTTAGATGTAAATATAAGCAGATTACAATGATTTGCAAATCCTTTTCAACCCATATTCAGTTGAATATGCTACAAAGACAACATATTTGATGTTCAAACTGATAAACTTTTTTTTTTGTGCAAATAATCATTAACTTTAGAATTTGATGCCAGCAACACGTGACAAAGAAGTTGGGAAAGGTGGCAATAAATACTGATAAATTTGTGGAATGCTCATCAAACACTTATTTGGAACATCTCACAGGTGAACAGGCAAATTGGGAACAGGTGGGTGCCATGATTGGGTATAAAAGTAGATTCCATGAAATGCTCAGTCATTCACAAACAAGGATGGGGCGAGGGTCACCACTTTGTCAACAAATGTGTGAGCAAATTGTTGAACAGTTTAAGAAAAACCTTTCTCAACCAGCTATTCCAAGGAATTTAGGGATTTCACCATCTACGGTCCGTAATATCAAAGGGTTCAGAGAATCTGGAGAAATCACTGCACGTAAGCAGCTAAGCCCGTCACCTTGGATCCCTCAGGCTGTACTGCATCAACAAGCGACATCAGTGTGTAAAGGATATCACCACATGGGCTCAGGAACGCTTCAGAAACCCACTGTCAGCAACTACAGTTGGTCGCTACATCTGTAAGTGCAAGTTAAAACTCTCCTATGCAAGGCGAAAACCGTTTATCAACAACACCCAGAAACGCCGTCGGCTTTGCTGGGCCTGAGCTCATCTAAGATGGACTGATACAAAGTGTAAAAGTGTTCTGTGGTCTGACGAGTCCACATTTCAAATTGTTTTTGGAAACTGTGGACGTCGTGTCCTCCGGACCAAAGAGGAAAAGAACCATCCGAATTGTTATAGGCGCAAAGTTGAAAAGCCAGCATCTGTGATGGTATGGGGGTGTATTAGTGCCCAAAACATGGGTAACTTACACATCTGTGAAGGCGCCATTAATGCTGAAAGGTACATACAGGTTTTGGAGCAACATATGTTGCCATCCAAGGAATGTTACCATGGACGCCCCTGCTTATTTCAGCAAGACAATGTCAAGCCACGTGTTACATCAACGTGGCTTCATAGTAAAAGAGTGCGGGTACTAGACTGGCCTGCCTGTAGTCCAGACCTGTCTCCCATTGAAAATGTGTGGCGCATTATGAAGCCTAAAATACCACATCGGAGACCCCCGGACTGTTGAACAACTTAAGCTTAAGAATTCCACCCTAGAAGCTTAAAAAATGTGTCTCCTCAGTTCCCAAACGTTTACTGAGTGTTGTTAAAAGGAAAGGCCATGTAACACAGTGGTGAACATGCCCTTTCCCAACTACTTTGGCACGTGTTGCAGCCATGAAATTCTAAGTTAATTATTTGCAAAAAAAAAATAAAGTTTATGAGTTTGAACATCAAATATCTTGTCTTTGTAGTGCATTCAATTGAATATGGGTTGAAAAGGATTTGCAAATCATTGTATTCCGTTTATATTTACATTTAACACAATTTCCCAACTCATATGGAAACGGGGTTTGTAGTAACATGTTGAATTGAGAAATAGTATTACGCAATTTCGGGAAAACCGGGAATTTTTCCACTTCAAAAAACAACTTTGTGTTTTGTCCTGATTAAGAGGAATGTTTTGACGGTGGAACGGTTAAAATGCGTTGGAAAATGTGGAAGGGTAGTCGCCAGAAAAAAGGGTGCAAATGGGCTTTGGAAAAGCAGGAATTCTGGAAAATCCTGGAATTTTTTGGAACTTGGAAAAATGATATTTTGAATTTCCAGAATGGTGGAATGTGTTGAAGGTGGAATGGTTTGAATAAGTTGAAAACTGTGGAAATGGTGAAAGTTTGAAAAATGGCCAATTCATTTTGAATGGGAAAAATATCCCGGAAAACCTAGAATCCTGGGAAATCTGGGAATTTTTTGAATTTGTTAAGGGAAATCTTGCGATTCCCAAATAGGCTGAACAGTTTGAAGCTGAAACGGTTTGAATCGGGTGAAAAATGTGTAAGGTAGAGCGTGCCAAAATCTGGAGAAGAAGAATAAATATGTGTGAATGCTTTAGAGCATTCACACAATTATTGTTATTATTATCATCACAATTATTGTTATTATACTACGTTGTCTTACACTAAAACACTTTTTACACTTTAAACACTTTTTACACTTTAACATTGTTTGTCCATCGTAAACATTCATTTATGTTCCCGCACTTTAAGAGCATATGTGAACTGTTGAGAGCGATCTATTCTTTTTGTTGGTAAATGACAGATTATCATCACACTTTAACATCTCTAACATGTAAATGCTGTCTCTTTGCTAGGCTTAGCAGTGCAAATAAAAATCAGTTTTTAATTTTCTGGACGGATAAATGTTGAATAAATATATAAAAACTAGGCAGTTTATGTACTACATTACCCAGAAGGCGTAGCGCTGTAGACAGGAACAGGAAGTATGTCTGAGCCACACAGGGGTGACCCAAACAAAAAACCAAGGAAACATTTGTTTTTTAGTTTTAGTTTAAAGAATCAAATAGAAAAACAAATGAAGGAATTCCAGATTCTTCACCTCCAAGACTACAGACGGTCTGATCAGTTCCTCTTATTCCTACATTTCAACAGTTTGATTGATCTCTTCCGATTTTGAAAACCACTTTTCCCCTTTAGAAAGGACCAAACATGTCCTTGACATTTGGATTTCGGCCACGCTGATGCTAGAATGTTCTCTTTATTCGTCCCTCGTCAGGACATTCTTGTGTTTATTCCTGTATTTCTATTCAGTCTACACGATCCTTCACACCATCCCAGATGTGCACTCATGTGCAGATGTCACAGATGCCGTCGGCATTTGGGCATTGGCTCAAGGGCTCCATGGCAGTGCCAAGCCGCTGGCACCTCTCCAGCAACCCGTTCTGTCGGCCATACTTGAACTAGCATCCTGACAGTCCACCAACTGTTACATGTTTCTGATGATTCCTTTCTTTAATTTAGGGAATACCATCCACTTCTTCTCAGCACTCCTTTTCCGTCAAACACATCATCAGCAGCTTCTCCATATTTTCATGGACACATTTGTGGTTATTATTTTTAAAGTCCTTGGCTGGCGGTATCGACTCATTCTGTTTCAGTATGGTGCCGACAAGCAAACTGCTTCACCAAGTTAGCTAGCTCCACCCTCTGTTGTGTTTCTGATGATTTCTTGCTTTAATTCAATGACTATCATCCACTTCTTCTCAGCACTGTCCTTCACACTCACTGTCAGCCTTCCCATCCTTGGAAAAACAAGGTTATGTCCATCTCTAGTTATAAGCAAATGCTAGCAACTAAAGCGGGATGTTTTGTTGGGATCTGACAAGTGACATTTACTACGCCAACTAGTGGTGGGGAGGATCATAACATGACATTTTACTCGCAACCTAAAACATAATTCACTGAGACACGGCTCGTATCCCAAAAAACCCGTAAACTGGGGAGCTGGTATCCCGAGGTGAAATGCTAACAGTTAGCTTGCTAGCCAGATAACAACAAATGTGACTCTCATGGTGCGTTCCATTTGTCGGGATTTACGAGTTCCTAGTCAAACGGTTTAACTGGAATGCAGCATGATGAGGTTCTCACCGAATTGGCTGCTCTAAATGTAAACAATAATATAAGCTAATGTAATATTTGTTATTAGCACTTCTATTTTTGTCACACTAAATCAGCCATATATGTTTGATTATAATCATTGATCAATCAATGAATTGTGTGTGTTAATAAATAATTGTTTTTGATAATACAATCTAATTTCTTATTGCAACATTCAAAAAATTTGCTAAATATGATAACTGCTGTCTAGTTGTTTTATTTTGTTTAATGATAAAATTATATTCATAAATTAAATATAGTTAAAATAACAATCGAGAAGCCCCACCCTTATAATGGGTTATGGGTTATACTAGTATAGCGCTTTTCTGTCTTTAAGGTACTCAAAGCGCTTTGACACTATTTCCACATTCACCCATTCACACACTGATGGCGGGAGCTGCCATGCAAGGCACTAACCACGATCCATCAGGAGCAAGGGTGAAGTGTCTTGCTCAAGGACACAATGGACGTGACAAGGATTGTAGAAGGTGGGTATTGAACCAGGAACCCTCAGGTTGCTGGCATGGCCACTCTCCCAACTGCGCCACGCCGTCCCCAATAAATAAATGAATAAATAAATACTTTCCACTCTTAATTGTTTACCATAGTTGATGTTAAATCACCTTCTTTGGCGTCTGAGCCATGCTCCTTTTGAAAATGGACGAAAACTCCCGAGACAGAAGCTGGTGCAGGCTGACGCCATCATGACTGTAAACCCAGCCGTCACCCGTCCAATCGTAGCGCTTTGGACCACTGAAAACACAAGGGGAGCACGTTTGGTTGCCAGGTCACACCTTTGAATCATGTTCAGTGACCTCCTTCCCTATGTGGCAGACGTAACTATGGCAACGTGTTAAGTTTGTAACGTATTACTGGTCATTGTGGCAGTAATCACGTTACAATGTAAAGAAAAATGTCATGCAGAATGGGTACCGTTCACATTTGAACTCATCTGTACCAATGTTCAGTAATTAAGAGTGTGATGAACCATTAATTGTTTTTGATAGTAAAATTCTATTACAACAATTATAAATGTGCTAATTATGATAGTTGTTTTATCTTGTTTCATTATCTCATTTCTGAATCTCATTTGCAGACATGACATTAAGTTGCAAGTCCAAGACGTTAGATGGCAGTAGTGTATGGTTTATGGAGAGAGCATTGTTTTTAACGTTGGTAGCAAACATGGCGCCCTGTAGTCACGTGAGGGGCCTTTATTAATCATTTAGGCGATCCTCTGGCAGTACTCCCTCTGATTGGTCAAGAGTGACTACAGGGCGCCATTTTTGCTACCAACTTTGAAGCCGAGTCAACTGTACTCTCTCTAAACACGGCTCTGGTTTATGGTGTGTTGTCTAGTCGGGTCAGTCTTAGCTGAATCTAGTCTTATGTTGCACCCTAAAAAGTGTTAACACTGTAAGCGTTGTGCTTACCAGCTGTTTGATTGTAGCGTGCATCTTAGTTGTAGTTTTCAATAACAAATTTAGAGGTGTTGAAATCGCCATGTAAAATTGCGAATGTCAATCAGTAGCATGTCAATAGCAAAACCAATATATATTAGCATCAAGCTAGCTTTACTTTACTTACGTCAGAGTGTTTTGTTTTTTTTGTTAATTGTTTTGTCGCCATTTAAAATTGCCAGAGGTGGCGGTAGTTAGCTGGAGTAGCTCGAGGTAGTTTGGCAGAGTCCACTCTCAGTGCTGCTGGAGTGATCCCCAAGTGCCGAGGTGCGTAGAGCAACCGGGCGTGACGTCACGCGACCCTAGTTGCCGTAACATGGCACCGTTGGCTTTAACGTGACTCAGGGACCGGCAGGATTCAGACCGTGCCAAAAAAGTACCGGACTCGGTACTAAACCCTAACACTAATGTCAGCATGCTAATTTTTTTTTAGCTAATTTGGTCTTTTTGTTGTTGTTACCTGACGCTAGCTAGCCAATGTGCTAACTGTTAGCATTTCAGTTCGTCTTTGGCGTTTCATTTTCTAACTGATTGAATGACATTTATTCGGATTTGTTGTCCGTCCTACTCTCCTTTACTTCCTTCTTGGGAATGAGCCCTGATTTTAAAGCTGACTGTACATGTAATATGTCAGCGTAGATCAAATAGATCACTGTATTGACCACCATGTCAGACTTGTGAAGGCACTATCTGCCCTAGTCATTACCATAGCACAGCCCCAAGGCATCGATCGTGCTGAAGTCAAGGTGTCACAAGGTCACCCGGCTGCAACAATCTGCACCAGAGAAGCTGCAGTGGACACAAAAGCACATCTTGCTGTTTTTTTATCCATCAAAACTAACGCTCCAAAATATTGTTGTGAGGGTTTTTCAGTCGTCAGATACCAAAAGAATCTAACAAATATTTTTTTAAATGGTATGTGGTGTGGGATTGCATCGGATTAGATGGAAAATCTGCGATACAAGCGGTACAATGTAGTCTGTGACGCAGCTCGTACCTCGAAAAACTCTCTTTGCAAAATAGCGTCGGCCATTGAAATTAATTCAAATCCATTTAATCCCCGAAAAGCAGCACAATTTTAACATTTTCAAACTAAAACATTTACATCAGGAATATTGGTTGGAAAATAATACAATCGTATGTAATAAAAATGTTCATTGTTAGGGGACAACATCCTCATCATTCTTTTTTATTATGATTATCATACAACTAAAAATATTCAAGAATCGATTTTCAAAAATGTATTTTTGAAGTCATCTCTGTGCTGATTTAGCAGCCAAGAGGAGCATTTGTAACCTGCTTTGACGAGCTTTTGTTATATTGTGTGTAGCAAATAATGAATATGCTGCCAGAATCATGTTGAATTGAGAATTGACTGAATTAGTTTTTAAAGATTTACATCCCTGACATTTGTACAGTTCCTTCCAGCTGCTTCCCCGTCAAACACACCATCCGCAGCTTCTCCATATTGTCATGGATAAATGTTTAGATATTATTTTAACGACTCATTCTGCTTCAGTATTAAAGTTAAAGTACTACTGATACTGATAGTCATACACACACACTAGTTGTGGTGAAATTACCCTCTGCATTTTTTCCACTCCCTGGGAGGTGAGGGGAGCAGTGAGCAGCAGCGGTGGCCAAGCTCGGGAATCATTTTAAGTGCTGAGTACCAAGCAGGGAGGTAATTGGTCCCATTTTTATCGTCTTTGGTATGACTCGGCCGGGGTTTGAACTCATGACCTACCGATCTCAGGGTGGACACTCTAACCACAAGGCCACTGAGCAGTATTCTTTCTTTAAGAAATATTGTGGTCAGTGAAGACTCGGGCAGGGCAATATTGCTGAAAACTGTATCATGATGGTCGATTAATTATTGATTATTTTTTATGACCTGTAGAAAATAAGGACCAGGAGAAAAATGTGTTAAATGTAAAAAAAAATATTTCAAATGTAACTTCCTTTGGTTATAATGCCCTCAGCTATCAATGCAGAAAGGAAATGTCAACACAAAATTATAAAATCACATTGAACACTTGATAAACTCTTAAAATGAAGGTGCGAAAATAAAGAATATGTAAGAAATTATTAATAAAGTGTAACAAAATAGTGCAAAGTGTGAAAATGTAAACATAGAGAAACCTGAGAAGAACTATTTTCTGCAGGGTTAGTGCCAGGAAGTTACAGCTGTGCTCTAAAGGGTGAGGGCATCTAAGGTGGTGTGGTATTACCGGTCTTGGTGGTGACAAGCACCTTGCATCATTTACAGACCAAATTGGTCTGACTACAGTGCCTTTTGAAAAAAATCCAAAAAACTGCCATACTGTCCAGGTGACTTTTCCTCTTTTATCCACAATTTCCTAATTTTTACTTTCTCTTCTCACTCCATGCAAAGAATCAAGCGCCAGACAACAAGATGGCGCAACCAAACGTGATAGTTGATACCGTTACCTGATTGGACGTTAGCATGTCCCTCCCACTGATGACTGATCAACCAAGCAACCAATCTTGCTTCGCAACTTCCGTATTCTTCCGTTTCACCAAACACATTTTTTATTGCTATTGATTACGTGTCTATCGCGATATATATTGATATCGTTTCATTGCCCAGCCCTGGCGAAGACTATTAGTGTCACCAGGAGACGGGAGGATGGGTCTATCATTCTTACTTCACATGTGTGTTTGCCAGCAGGAGATTGGGGCGGCGGCCATATTTCTTCTTGTAATCAGTGCTGCTCTGTCAGGGTCACACACGTGTCTGATGAACTCTCCGTGGTCTATTGGGTCCTTTGGATAGATGCTGGTCCCTGGTGTGGTCCATGTCTTGCTAAGGGTCTACTATTATGTCCCACACAATAGCAGCACATGTCAGGAGGAGATTGTAGGCATGTTGACCATCAAAAGCATCTTTGACAAGTTGACAAAGCAATGGGAACATACCTGGTGCAAGCACGCAGCTCACACAGGTGTGTCATATTTATGGCTCACAGTTCATCTAGTTGCTCTCAGCTGTAGTGTGGTTTCAATTAGACTCCTGTTGAAGTCTTCAACACTCTGTGTCCTTCACATTTAACCCTCAGGGAACCTTCAATGTGAAGAACCTTATAGGTCCCAGGACCCGATAGGGGCTTATTAATTATAGTCTTAAAAGTAAGACATATTATAATAATTGTTTTTACTTTCAATGCTTAATTCTCTGGATCACTTTCAGATCTAACCGTGATATCAAGTTTTCTATGTTTTTTTGTTGTTGTTTTATGCCCTTTTTGTCACTTTTTTTGTCTATAAATCAATCAATCATCTCAGGTCATACAATCATCACAACTGGACTGTTTGGTTTGTACTAGAAGATGTTTGGTCTCTCATCTGAGTAGACTTCATCAGTTCATGATCATAGACTTAGATTGTCACATCGAGTCTTAGACTTAGATTGGTCACATCTCGTCTTAGACATACTGTAGATTGGTCACATCTAGTCTTAGACTTAGATTGGTCACATCTAGTCTAAGACTTAGATTGGTCACATCTCGTTTTAGACTTATATTGGTCACATCTAGTCTTAGACTTGGAATGGTCACATGTAGTCTTAGATTTAGATTGGTCACATCTCGTCTTAGACTTAGATTGGTCACATCTAGTCTTAGACTTGGAATGGTCACATCTAGTCTTAGACTTGGAATGGTCACATCTAGTCTTAGACTAGGAATGGTCACATCTATTCTTAGACTTGGAATGGTCCCATCTAGTCTTAGACTTAGAATGGACACATCTAGTCTTACACTTAGATTGGTCACATCTGGGGACTGAGGCGAGAGAGACGTGCGCGAACGTTCAGGGAGCGGAAGGATGTCCTGGCTTTGTTTGATGACGAGCAGCTGATCAAACGGTATCGTTTAGACCAGGGGTCGGCAACCCGCGGCTCCGGAGCCGCATGCGGCTCCTTGACCACTCTGATGCGGCTCAGCTACATACATGCCGACCCCCCCGATTTTCCCAGGAGATTTATGGATCTCAGTGTCCCTCATAGATTACTCCCAGGGAAAAATAATCCTATTTACACTCTAATTACTAAATAAAGGGCGTGCCCTAATTGCACTGCAGTAATTGTCCTCTATAGCATTTACATACAGCGTGCCAGTCCAGCCACATGTTGCATGTTGTTATTACTTGCACACACAGGAGACAGCAAAGCATACTTAGTCATCAGCCACACAGCTTACACTGACGGTAGCCGTATCAAACAACTTTAACATTGTTACGTTACAAATATGCGCCACACTGTGAACCCACACCAAAAAAGAATGAAAAACACATTTCTGGAGAACATCCCACCGTAACACAACATAAACACATTACAACCATTACCCAGAATCCAATGCAGCCCTAACTCTTCCGGTCTACATTATACACCCCCGCTACCACCAAATCCCCCCACACATCAACACCCCCCCCCCCCCCCCTCTCCGTGCGTTGGTTGAGCGGAAGAGTTAGGGCTGCATGGGATTCTGGGTATTGGTACCGTCAGTGTAAGATGTGTGGCTGCTGAGTTAGTACGCCTTACTGTCACTTACGTGAGCAAGCTGAAATTGCATTCTACGTGTGGTCGAGCAGGTACACTGTTAGGGCAGACTATAGAGGGCGCCAAATGCAGTGTTATCACGCTCTGATATTCGGGAGTCTCCCGGGAAAAATGAGAGGGTTGGCAAGTATGACGCTATCAAGCGCCATTCATTCAAAACTCGCGGGCTGCACTAACATCAAATTTCCACATTAAAGTGCGTGCCGGTGCGTGTGTCGGAGACCCCTATAACATAGCACAAAGCGTTTAAGCTTTGTATGCGGTGTTTTTCATTTTAAATTAAAAATTTTTTTTTGTGGCTCCCATTACTTTCTTTAATTTGTGAAACTTGCCAAAATGGCTCTTTGAGTGGTAAAGGTTGCCGACCCCTGGTTTAGACAGAGCGGGTATTATTTTTGTCACAGATTTAATAATTTTCAATTCCATGTTGATTTCTGCATGTGGCTGCAGTGGGCTAGTATATATAGAGCCACCCACACCAGTTTCAAATTAGTTGCCTAATTAATGAATTGGAAAGAAAATGTTATGAGAGTAGCGTATGTGTGTGTGTGGGACAGCATGTGAGGTGAGTGACGTCAGTGAGTGTGTGGGCGAGAGAAGAGAGGGAGCGGTAGCGAGTTGTTTTGTGTTGGATTGGCTGTGTGCAAGCAATCAATAATGCAAGATTTGCAACTAATCGCCGGACTCATCATTCACCCTAAAGTCGTCCGCTGTGGAGACCCACTGCCGGGTAAAGTGAAGGGTGTTGCCCCGAGCATACATCGGCCCTGGAGAAGTGTCTCCCCTGTGCTCTTCGACTACGGTCTGGGAGCAGGAAGCAGGAAAGGTGCAACAAAAAGGAAACATTTATTTTTGATTCATTGCCAATATTGTTTGTTTGTTTTGTATTATTTTGTAGTTTATTGTCAAAATATACACTCCCATTGTCCACTTAAATATTTCTAAGATATTTCTTTATTCTTAGACAAGGGATTCCCTTCCGTGATTGATCATTTCTATGGACACAGAAATGACGTCACCTAAAATTCAGTTTACGGCACATAGTAATGTCGTAATTCAGCTCTGAGTGTGACACTTAAGATTCAGTCCTACACTTCGCTGAAAGTGTGAGTAAGACGCTTGATAACTAACTACGACATTACTATGTGCCGTAAACGGAATTTTAGGTGACGTCATTTCTGTGTCCATAGAAATGACCAATCACAGAAGGGAATCCCTTGTCTAAGAATAAAGAAATATCTTAGAAACATTTAAGTGGACAATGGGAGTGTATATTTTGACAATAAACTACAAAATAATACAAAACAAACAAACAATATTGGCAATGAATCAAAAATAAATGTGCATTTTCCCAGTGGCGAGATATCGAAGCATTTTGATGACCTTTAGTTCTGCTGTGAAAGCTCTGCTGCGTGATGTTGCTGATGAGATGACGCCCCTTATTAAATCTGTGACAAAAATAATACCCGCTCTGTCTAAACGATACCGTTTGATCAGCTGCTCGTCATCAAACAAAGCCAGGACATTCTTCCGCTCCCTGAACGTTCTCGCACGTCTCTCTCGCCTCAGTGCCATCCCCCGCTGGCAACTTCTAACCACTTAGGACACCTCTGAAGGTCTCTTAAATATCGTGGAGAGTAGGAGTGATTCTTAGACTTAAGAAAGTTGATAAATAGCTTTTATTCTTAAGTTTGAGAGTAGGACTAAATTTCGCAAATTCTCAGGACTTAAGTGTAAAATGGCACTCTAAGACGCTTGATAAATACGGCCCCTGGTCTTCGACTTAGATTGGTCACATCTCGTCTTAGACTTAGATTGGTCACATCTTGTCTTAGACGTAGAATGGTCATATCTAGTCTTAGACTTGGAATGGTCACATCTAGTCTTAGACTTAGATTGGTCACATCTCGTCTTAGACTTAGATTGGTCACATCTAGTCTTGGACTTAGATTGGTTACATCTAGTCTTGGACTTAGATTGGTGACATCTAGTCTTGGACTTAGATTGGTCACATCTAGTCTTAGACTTAGATTGGTCACATCGAATCTTAGACTTAGATTGGTCACATGTAGTCTTAGACTTAGATTGGTCACATCTAGTCAAGCGGCTGGTGCCAAAACCCCAAATATTTATACTCCAAAACCAGGAGGGTGTGCTTGGGCAAGGATGGTTTTGCCCTATTATAGTGAGAAAAACAACTGTTTTAATGCAAACAAAAAATCCTAACTGTCAAAGCCAACAACAGTTGTTGAAGTGTAATTTCCCTTCGTTAGCATTGAGGTATTGTGTGACAGAACCATCGCTGTGGATTTGCTACTACAAGTCCAAAATAGTCGGAATCACCCACGTTAGCATTCTATTCAGTTGTAAACAAATGGTATACATGGCATTCAGGTCACCTCCTGGACCAGAATTTTTCTAACTCCTATTATTTGTTGCAGGCTATATTGCAGAATCTAGGAGTGGTTGAAAGGACAACTTTGTATGTGGGAGACAGGTGGCGTCGCAGACCACCCCCTCTGTTCAGGGATGTTTTTTTAACCTTGACATAGATGGCTTCCCTCACTCCTCCTTCATACCATCTGTCCTCCCTGCCCAGAATCTGTACATTTTAGTTCTCAAAGGAGTGATGTTTCTCCCTGAGGTGCAGTTAGACAGCTGAGTCTAGACCTTTAAGAGTTTGCCCGTATATGCTGTGCCATGTGTCGTCTTAGTGGTTGTTTTGTTTCCCCAACATATGAATCAGTGCATTCATCACCAGATTGTTTTTGTGGGTGTGGGGTGCCTGGTCTTTAGGATGCACCAGTCTCTGTCTCAGGGCAGGGTGTGTCCTGGTTTTAAGTGTACTGGGATGTTGTGTTGGTTAAAAAAATATTCTGAGTTTCTCAGATAGACCTGATACATATGGAATGACAATATTTTGTCACCTTTTTCCTCCTCATCCACTCTGTTCTTATTTCTGGAACTGGATGCACTTTTCACAAAGAACCAGCTGGGGTGACCACAGGTTTTGAGGGCTTCCCTGAAATGCCTGTGCTCTTTCTCTTTGGCCTGTGGACTGGTGGGAACATTATCAGCTCTGTGTTGGAGGGTTCTGATAACGCCCAGTTGGTGTTCCAGTGGGTGGTGTGAGTCAAAAAGTAAGTATTGATCAATACCTACTTTTTGTTTATTAGAGTGTTGTGGTCTTCACAACAAGTAATGGTGGTGCTTTGGTCCAAACAGCGAAGAAGAACCGAGGATATGAAAGCTTCAAAAATATTATTTTATTAGCTTACTCTTTCAAAACCTTTCAAGCTATAAGTATACAGGCTGCGTTGTATGTCTGTCACCCTATTTGAAACAACAATGTACATCCACACCAAAATATGGCATTATATGTAGACTCCACATGTACAATGTTACATGCTAACATATCATTACATTTGTCAATGGAGTTATCAATTAAGTTATATGGTGCAGTGCAGATAGAAAAGACTGTTTAAATGTAATAGAAAATGCTAACAAACAATTCATGCTAAGCCCTAACTTCATGTGCCAGTGTCCTACTTGCTACTTGCTAATAATAGCAATGGTCGGGAGGATGCTACATGCTAACGTTTCATTACAAATTGTCATGTTATTGGACTTGTATCCACTGTTTCCTTAAAGTGTAGGAACTAATTTAATTAAACTATAGTAACTAATTTAATTAAATGTAGTTTTTGGGTAAATCCTTCCAAACATTTTCCATCGGACCGAGGCGGGTGGTTTAGCGTGTCTTAGATTGTAACTGGAAAATGTTTGATACACTTTTGATTATTTTTGTCTGGCAGTCATGTGTCTAATTTATCATGAAGTGCTTGCATAATATCAGAAGGTATAACACAAATAGTAAAAATGGTAATTGTGTAAAAAGTAAACTTAATTACACTTTTTAATTTGACCAATGTACAATGGTCACTATTTGAGGAAGTAGTAGCCAAATGATGAATGATACTACAATGTTTTTCTGCCTCAATTTTATGATTTTTTTAATTAAAAAATATCATTTTAATATTGGTTCTGTGCAAAACCAGGCGCTAATCAAGCACTCTGAGTGTGCTGCAGCCTCGTAAAAGTGGTGATACTGGATCCTTGTATCCTCTCCTGCTAATGACTGCAGTCAGACAGGGTGAAGAGGATGTCAAGGAGAAACCCCATGTTTGTACAGATAGATTGTAGATGGACAATCCTTCAGTGGAACGAGGGCGATAAAAATTTACTTCTTAGGTGGGTCAGCTATTGGGGTCAGCACCAACAGCAGCACTGGAAATCCTGGAGAGTTTTAGACGAAGGACACAACACAAGGGATGCTTGTTGGTGCTGACCGTGTCATCTCAGCTGAGGAATTATTTCTTGAAGCTGTTGTCTTGTGCAGTTTGTAACATGTCCAACTTCAAGTACTGGGATAGACTTCAAATACTACTGATACACAAGAAAATGCAATTCCTATCTGTGATTGCTGGAAAGACGAACTGAAATGCTAACAGATAGCATGCTAGCTAGATAGCGGAAAGTAACAAAATGTGCAACTCTTGGGTGTGTTTCCCATAAAATAAGGTAACATGCTAACAGTTATAATGCGTGAAATAAAATATTTGACTCAGAGTTGTATATTGTACCTGAAAAATTAGCCCATTAAATAATAATGACAAATAGCTTATCTAAAATCTCACAAAGTGTTGAAGTGGTAGATTTATTTTCAACATTTTTATGTGACTTGTATGCTGAACTAGTGCATTACTAATGAAACAACTTTGTTTTTCCTTCTATTTTTACTAAAACAAGACTAAACTTTCATCAGTGTATACATACATATGTGTATATATATATACATATATACACATATGTGTGTATATATATATATGTATGTATGTGTGTATATATATATATGTGTGTGTATGTGTCTATATGTATGTATGAGGGGCCGTTAGGGACATTATTCAGAATTACCTCTTACATACACTACTGAAATGCTCTCACGTAAACAACTGAAATCTTTTTCTTTTATACACACTACTGAAACACTCTTATAAACACTACTGAAATGCTCTGACATACGCTACCGAAACACTCTTATAAACACTACTGAAACACTCTTATAAACACTACTGAAACGCTCTTATAAACACTACTGAAACACTCTTATAAACACTACTGAAACACTCTTATAAACACTACTGAAACACTCTTACAAACACTACTGAAACACCGTTATATACACTACTGAAACACTCTTATAAACACTACTGAAACACTCTTATAAACACTACTGAAACACTCTTATAAACACTACTGAAACGCTCTTATAAACACTACTGAAGCACTCTTATAAACACTACTGAAACACTCTTATAAAACACTACTGAAACACTCTTATAAACACTACTGAAACACTCTTATAAACACTACTGAAACACTCTTACATACACTACTGAAACAGTCTTATAAACACTACTGAAACACTCTTACATACACTACTGAAACACTCTTATAAACACTACTGAAGCGCTCTTATAAACACTACTGAAACACTCTTACATACACTACTGAAACACTCTTATAAACACTACTGAAACACTCTTATAAACACTACTAAAACACTCTTACATACACTATTGAAACACTCTTATAAACACTCTTATAAACACTACTGAAACACTCTTACATACACTACTGAAACACTCTTATAAACACTCTTATAAACACTACTGAAATGTTTTTGTCTCAAGCACACACCTGGAATTATTTTTCACTAGTATGTATAAACGGATTTCACCTGTGTGTGTGTGTGCTTTTTACACATGTGTGTGAGGGACAACAATTTCAGTAGTGTGTGTGCAAAGATTTCAGTTATGTGTATGAGCGCATCTTACCATTGTATGTACGAGCATTTTACCACTATGTGTAAGAGCATCTTACTAGTGTGACAAGGCGTGGGGGAAACAAGGCGCGTAGACAGGGGGCAGTAGGGAGGCTTCCCTGCTGCCATGTTATGGTATATAAATAATAAGGCATAGGGAACCTTTTTTGAGCAAAAAAAAAAAAAGGATATTTAATGTTTATGTGAAATTTATTGAATATTCCAATTAATATATTTGTGTGCAGAGAAGTTCCATGAATCCAGAGGTTGTTTATTCCGTCTTTGTTGAAATGGTCATGCAGCTGTGTGGTGACTCTGAAATAAGAATGTAACAATCAGATCACATGAAAACAGCTAAGACAATATAAGTCATACAGGGAAATGCATTTGTAGACAATATGATTTGCCTGAGCGGCTAGGGGACACCAAAAAATGAATTAAAAAAGACAGATTGAAAATAATAATACAAAAAAAAAATTTTTTCAGCGGGCCGGATGTTGGACTTTGGCGGGCCGTAGTTTGGGGACCCTTTATCTAGTCGATAGAAAGGAGCTAAATAAATGCAATCCATTATCATTAGTATATGATTAGCTACTGACGTAACACGACGTGACTCACATTTCGACATGTTACCATTGTAGCTCACTACAATGCCATGTTGTCTTACATTTCGTGTGATTCAACAATCATTTAGAAATAAATAATGTCTAATGACATTTTCCTCCTTTTGCCCCGATGTCCATGAACTGAAACGTTGCATGTGTGCGGTGCAACCTCGCAATGGAACGAGTGCTCCAGGCTGCTTGGCTGTCGGGACGAGAAAGGCACCGCTGTGTGGCCGCTCAGGTGCCGCGTCCTGCGGGGGAGACCCATGGCAGCAGCGCGACTCTTGTTGCATTGAAAGTGTTCTTATATTCTCCGCTGAAGCCCTCAAATTATGAAGTGGAGCTCCCGCCTCGGTTAAGCTACTTGTCGGCAGACATTTTGTCCACAACTTGGCTTTAAAAAAAATAAAAATAAACTTGTCTGAAAAGGGGCGGGGATTATACCGGAACCGGAATGCAACATCGCTCACACACACTAGTAAGATGCTCTTACACATAGTGGTAAAATGCTCGTATACACAATGGTAAGATGCGCTCATACACGTAACTGAAATCTTTGCACACACACTACTGAAATTGTTGTCCCTCACACACATGTGTAAAAAGCACACACACACAGGTGAAATCCGTTTATACATACCAGTGAAAAATAATTCCAGGTGTGTGCGTGAGACAAAAACATTTCAGTAGTGTTTATAAGAGTGTTTCAGTAGTGTATGTAAGAATGTTTCAGTAGTGTTTATAAGAGCATTTCAGTAGTGTTTATAAGAGTGTTTCAGTAGTGTATATAAGAGTGTTTCAGTAGTGTTTATAAGAGTGTTTCAGTAGTGTATGTAAGAGCATTTCAGTAGTGTTTATAAGAGTGTTTCAGTAGGGTGTGTGAGAGAAAAACATTTCAGTTGTTTATATGAGAGCATTTCAGTAGTGTATGTAAGAGCATTTCAGTAGTGTTTATAAGAGTGTTTCAGTAGTGTGTATGAAAGAAAAATATTTCAGTTGTTTACGTGAGAGCATTTCAGTAGTGTATGTAAGAGGTAATTCTGAATAATGTCCCTAACGGCCCCTCATATGTATGTATGGATGCGTATACAGTATATGTGTATGGTATATGCGTATATATATGTATGTATGTATATATGTGTGTATACAGGATATGTATATGTATATATGTATGTATTTATATACAGTATATATGTATATGTGTGTATGTACATGTGTATATACTAGGGATGTCCGATAATATCGGCCTGCCGATATTATCGGCCGATAAACGCGTTAAAATGTAATATCGGAAATTATCGGTATCGTTTTTTTTATTATCTGTATCGTTTTTTTTATTTTTTATTTTTATTAAATCAACATAAAAAACACAAGATACACTTACGATTAGTGCACCAACCCAAAAAACCTCCCTCACCCCATTTCTTTCTGTTATCAATATTCTGGTTCCTACATTATATATCAATATATATCAATACAGTCTGCAAGGGATACAGTCTGTAAGCACACATGATTGTGCGTGCTGTTGGTCCACTAATAGTACTAACCTTTAACAGTTAATTTTACTCATTTTTATTAATTACTAGTTTCTATGTAACTGTTTTTATATTGTTTTACTTTCTTTTTTATTCAAGAAAATGTTTTTAATTTAGTTATCTTATTTTATAATTTTTTTTAAAAAGCACCTTATCTTCACCAAACATGGTTGTCCAAATTAGGCATAATAATGTGTTAATTCCACGACTGCATATATCGGCTGATATCGGTATCGGTTGATATCGGTATCGGTAATTAAAGAGTTGGACAATATCGGAATATCGGATACCGGCAAAAAGCCATTATCGGACATCCCTTGTACATACATATGTATATATGTCCATACAGTATGTGTGTGTGTGTGTGTGTGTATATATATATATATATATATATATATATATATATATATATATATATATATTTATATATATATGTGTATATATAATATATATGTGTGTATGCATATATATACGTATATATATATATATATATATATATATATATATATATATATATATATATATATATATATATATATATATATATATATATATATATATATATATATATATATATATATATATATATACATACACACATATATATTACACATTTTTACGTGTGTGTATGCATATGTGCGTGTGTATATGTATATATGTGTGGACTGTGGATATATATAAATGTGTACGTGTATATATGTGTGAGTATGTATATGTGTGTATATATATATATATATATATATACAGTGGGGAAAAAAAGTATTTAGTCAGCCACCCATTGATTGTCAATGGGTGGCTGACTAAATACCTTTTTGCCCCACTGTATATATATATATATATGCATACACACACACACACACACATCATCATCGGCGGTCACTCGTGGTCGAGTATGACTGTCCTCCTTCCTGGTCCTTGTGGGTCTTCAGGTGGGCGTAGAGGCCGATTCTGGACCCGATTATTCTGGGGCAATGTGGACAAGGGAATGTAGTGGTGGTGGGCTTGGGTTGGGCCTGCTTGGTGGATAACCGTATGTGTGTGCATTTATGTGTATATATATTTCTATGGGTGTGTATACTACATACATATATGTGTGTATATTAGGGGTGTGGGAAAAAATCAATTCGAATTCGAAGCGCAATTCTCACGTTGTGCGATTTAGAATCGATTCTCATTTTTTAAAAATAAATTTTTTAAAATGTTTTATTTATTTTTTAAATTTTTTATTTATTTATTATTATTATTTTTTTAATTAATCAATCCAACAAAACAATACACAGCAATACCATAACAATGCAATCCAATTCCAAAACCAAACCCGACCCAGCAACACTCAGAACTGCAATAAACAGAGCAATTGAGAGGAGACACAAACACGACAGGGAACAATCCAAAAGTAGTGAAACAAAAATGAATATTATCAACAACAGTATCAATATTAGTTACAATTTCAACATAGCAGTGATTAAAAATCCCTCATTGACATTATCATTAGACATTTATAAAAAAAAAAAAGAAAAAAGAACAATAGTGTCACAGTGGCTTACACTTGCATCGCATCTCATAAGCTTGACAACACACTGTGTCCAATATTTCCACAAAGATAAAATAAGACATATTTTTGGTTCATTTAATAGTTAAAACAAATATACATTATTGCAAACAGTTGATAAAACATTGTCCTTTACAATTATAAAAGCTTTTTACAAAAATCTACTACTCTGCTTGCATGTCAGCAGACTGAGGTAGATCCTGCTGAAATCCTATGTATTGAATGAATAGAGAATCGTTTTGAATCGGGAAAATATCGTTTTTGAATCGAGAATCGCGTTGAATCGAAAAAAATCGATATTGAATCGAATCGTGACCCCAAGAATCGATATTGAATCGAATCGTGGGACACCCAAAGATTCACAGTCCTAGTGTATATACATTGTGTATATAGATATACACACACACACACAAAACCATACAGAGGAGAATGTAGGAATGCCCACACAAGGTCTATTTTTGCCATCTCATCACATTTTCAAGTGTCACATTAAAATGCGTACACAGCAAGGTGAACTTAAAGTGCTCACATGCAAAACACCTGAACTGCATGTACTTATTATTCTGCTAGTAAACTACAAGTACACTCAAATGACTCATTTGATGTCAAACTTTCATGTATTTTGGGAGGCGGACTGATGCAGCGTCTCCCAGTTGATCACATGACTTGTTGATGCGTTTTGAGCACTACGATTACTGCTGTAGTTCACGTGTAATGAGATAATATTGTACATTTTCTTATGTGTAAAAAATACACTAACCTCAGTGTTAGTATTCATGTTGCTATGGTGATTGCTATGCGATGCGTCAATACAGGCAGTACTTGTCATGTATTTCAAAGTTTGGTGGTAACAAAATGATGACAGTGTACAAGAGACATTTGTTTCTTTTAGTTCACCCTTTTTATCGCCATTGTCAGACTATTCTGATGGCAGTGCATCAAAGAAAAGTAGACTGAAATGGAAATGTGAGTTTTTACCATCAAATCTGATTGGTTGGTTGCACTTCTGTGAAAACAGCAAGCAGCTGCTCGCTCACCTCCGCCCTTCGTCATGTTGACTGCGAGTACTACAGCCTGAGTAGGATTTGTACTGGAAAAGGTGAAAATACATGACACTGGCTGGAGATTCTACAGTGAAAACAAGTTTCTGCAAACATTTGAATTATATTCTCTCTTGGCTTGCTCGTGCACTCAAGAGAGGAAATACTCACCCCTGCCTCGTCTGGGGTCTACCCTGTATCCACCTTGTGCACTCAGGACCAAGAACAGCTTTGTACTCATCATGGAAACGTAAAAAATGTGTGATTTTTACTTGGAAAATGATTGTAATTATCTTGAAAATACATAACACAGTTTAATGCACAAATATGATTTTTTATACCATGACCAGTGAGGCTGTGCCTGGCCTGCCTCCCTGACTGTAGGTCTACTCCTTGCACTTAGATCCACTTTTTGTATTTGTGGGTCTCTTTGTCCTTGTTTGCGATGAAAAAATAAGTCATCTGGACAGTATGGCAGTTTTTTGACGGACCGTAGTCAGACCAATGTGGTCTGTAAATGATGCAATGCACGTGTCACCACCAAGACCAGTAATATCACACCACCTTAGCCACGCTCACCCTTTAGAGCACAGCTGTAACTTCCTGGCACTAAACCTGCAGAAAATAGTTCTTCTTGGGTTTCTCTAGTTTACATTTTCACACTTTGCACTATTTTGTTACACTTTATTAAGCATTTTTTACATATTCCTTATTTGTGCACCTTCATTTTAAGAAGTTATTGTTAAGAGTTCAAAGGGATTTTAGAATTGTATTTACATTGATTGTTTTCCATGGTTGTGTTGACATTTCCTTTCCTGTCTGCCTTGATAACTCAGGGGATTATAATCAGAGGAAGGTTATATATTTGCTAATTGCCATTGCCATAACTTTTTGTGTTCAATAATTGCCATTAAACCCAAACAGAAGACTAAAATGGTGCGTTATTGTTTGTGCTATGGTGCCATGTTTTGGACAAGTTTGCTCACTGCAGGTGCTGCGAGTTGAAAATGTACTTCCTGTTTTGCCTCAAACCAAAAGTAAAACCGTCCGTAGCGTTTCTGCTCGAAAGGATTCTTCATTCATCACTCCAAGCAACATTTGTAAGTTTTACAATATACTGTAACTAAAACAATTACTTACTTAGGCCCTGCGATGAGGTGGCGATTTGTCCAGGGTGTACCCCGCCTTCCGCCCGAATGCAGCTGAGATAGGCTCCAGCACTCCCTGCAACCCCGAAAGGGACAAGCGTGTAGTAGAAATCTTAAACAGGAACAATTGTGAATTTGAATTTATCACAAGAGTTTTATTTACTCATAATCAAATGGTACAAGGTTGGATTGAATTGCCATGCACACAGACAGTTTTCTCCGGAGAAACTACGGTAAAGCAGGAAAAAAAGATAAAGGCCCAGACTTCGTCTAACTTGGTTATTTATATGTTTCCCTGGTGGGTCAAGGGCCAACTGTTCTGGATCCGCTTACTCTGCAACATTCTTGGATCCCTTAGCCATAACAAACAATCAAGATATCTTGTACAATGTCAGGGTGACCATATGCTGAACTCTACACGCTTGGCAATCTTTTCCTTTGGCTTATGCTTCCTTACAAATCTCTACTGCAGATAGAGGCGAAAAACCCCAATGTTGTTATTGCGGGGTGAAAATTCCTTTATGACCCTTACTGAGCGATCGCTGTCTTCAGCCTGCAGCAAAGCCATATCACAGAACACAATTAGTGGCCTCACCTCTGATTAGACTTAGACTTTGTTACATTAGCTCATGGTAGTGCAGGACAAAAAAGCAATAAGGTGCATATATAAATAAATAAATAAATAGGTTACTGTACAGATAAATATATTGCACTTTTTCATATGCATCCACGTTTATGGATGTATGTTATATATAGTAAAATGGAATAACAGAATACCTTGATCATGCACATCATTGAACATAATTAGATTAATATATATATAGGTGCTTATACAGATGTATAACACATTAATGATCAATCAAAAAAAAAATCAGTTTTAAAATGAATATAGACTTATATATGACTGTAAGCTGTTGCAGAATTATTTCTCCGGCATTTGCAATGAATGTAGTTACCAATATAGTTGTTATATGATTGATTTTGAACAAAAACTGAATTTCATATGAGTCCATTATTGATTAGTGCTTGTGTAGATCCCTCGGTGGTGCCTCAGGCTAGTGGCCTGCCGACACCTCGTTGGGCTTTTGGCTGCCTTGGTGGAGAAGGGCGCTATTTCACCCCTTCCCGTGGCTGGCAACCTTAGTCGTTCTCGTCATCACTGGACAGGTGTTCTCTCTCCTCTCCAGGTTCCTCCCAGTCAGGTATCGGGAACAGGTCTGGGATCTGACTTTGACCCTGACCCTCTCGGCGGGTGGCAGGGAATCTGGAGTGGCGGGCTGTCATCCTCGAATCTGTACAGAGGAACTGGCACACAAATTCTGCATTTTGTAAAAATACGATTTTGGTCTCACGCTGATTCCTCCTTCCAAGGGAGCTGCTGGTCCTGGGAAGGGCTGACCTGTATGCAGTTCATAGGGTGAAAAATTCAAAGGGCGGCAAAAAAGTTTTATTCAGGGACATTTGAATGATCATTAACGCTAATGGTAACATGTCAATCTAATTCAATTTGGTCTGTGCACAGATTTTAGCCTATTTGTTTTGATGTTCTGGTTCATCCTTTCAACCTTACCTTGGGACTGAGGATGATTACCTGTGTTCTAGTCCGAGAGCCTTTTCGACCAAGGCTAAGTGAGTATTTTTAAAATGGGTGCCGTTGTTTGACCTAATCTTTTTGAAACCATGTCTGGGTATTAGGTAATTCACAAGCCATTTATTACTGATTTGGCATCCTCCTTTGAGGTTGGGGTTGCTTCCGGCCAACCACTGTAATTGTCAACACAAGTCAGCAAGTACCTTTTCCCATAATGATCGTATCAATGAAATCAAAAACTGGACGCGCTCAAACTCGACACGATCCAACCTCACCTCCTCTCCCCTCTGCCCCTGAAAAAGGGACTGTGTTAGTAGTTCTATCACTTTCAGAAACATCCAAGAAAAAGGACAGCTGATAGTCAAGCACAGCAAGAGCAGAGGCGGAGGACAGGTCATGTTTGAGGTCAATGAAAGCCTTTTTCTGTTGACCACTGGAAGGTGGCATTAGGGTAGGGAACCCCTTAGCGATATCGACCCTACATTTTATGCATATTATTCAATATGGTGAAAGTCACAAAATATGCTTATATATATTGACACAAATATTAGAAAAAATACTAACCTTATGGCGGATGCTTTTGCAATAGTAATTTGATATTTTACAACACCTAGTGGCCACAATAATTCATTAAGTATGGTTCCTGTTGTAGAAAGTTGAATGATGCAGACACGTTTGTTACTGAATACTTTCTATCAAACTCCTGTCTTGGCGACTTTGTGTATGTAATAAGCAACTATAATTATTTGATATGCCTAAATGTGTTGTTTTAGCTCAGCTGTTGTGTAGCTGCTAGCTCCTCGTAGCCTACAGCAGGAGTGTCCAAATTGCAGCCCATAGCTATGTGTTTAACAGACAACCGAAACAATTGAAAATGTGGTATTTGCGTGTCGGTTCAATCAGCGGCAGCTACGCCCTGTTTCATCATTCGACCTAAGTCTTTGGTTTCGTAGGCGGGACAGAGGGCAAGGGAACAATGTGGGACAGCAATTGTGTCCATCTTATACCATTCTAGTTGTTGTAAGGATAGGTCAACATGAGCGGCCACACCTTGAGTTCCAACATATATAGGAGTCAAAGGGCTCCTAGTATGAGTCGTCTAACTGGTGATCATACATGTGGCGGGTCGGGTGGCGGTACACACGGACGCAGCTCAGTCAGCCAGGGCTTTCACTGATAGAACAGTTGGAGCAGTCCTTGTCCTTCACTTGTTCCTGGGAGGAGGCGTACCCAGTAGATGTCAGCCATTTCTGGTGCTTCAGACTGTGGTATGAGCTCATGCTCATGGAGGAGCCTTTGTAGTGGTGTTGCAGCTTGATGGTTATGCTGTCAGGTAACACCAGGAAGGTTCCTTCTGTGCGATATTGAATGTCGGGGTAGAGTTTGTAAAACAGGTCATTACCAAGCAGGCGAGGTGTGTGCAGGTCGACCACGAAGGGGTGCTTCAATGAGTGTCCAGCAATCTGAACCGGAAGTGGTTTGGTGACAGGTATCATTCTTGTGATCACAGCGAAGCCTTCGACCTTCAAAAAGGAAGCACACAGTTTCCACTCTGGACTGACTTTGGAGCACCGCGTCCACCACCCGAGTTTGAGGGTCTAATTTCATGTTTGTTGAGGATTTTTCCCTCCATCTATTGGAGCTCAAAAGCAAGTTCACCCAATGCTGAATATACTTTAGCTTTAGCTTTTGACATTTTAGCTTCAGCGATCTGTAAATTAAGGAGTTGTTTCCTTGCTGCTCTATCACCAGCCTTGTCGTTATCCTCCTGCTTGGTCCAATTCTGCATATGACGTTTAAAATCACAGCATTAATTGTCCTAGTAAACGTTAAATCAATACTCGTAATTCAAAGACTATACGTACTACTTCATATATTTTAAGTACAATTTTAAATCAACTAAAAATTGTCTATATATTTGCAATAATTCCTGTCGTGTGTAATAATTGACAAAATAAAAGCATGCATTTATTCTCGTTCATTTATTACCATGCCGTAAAAGCCAGATCTCCAGAGGTCCCTAAGAATGTTAAGTCAACATGTGTTTACGTCAATAAATCACCCATCTCTAACCATGGGGTCAAAACTCCATGACCTCCCTGCACATTCAAACCAGCCACAACACACACACGCATTCACGCATCGGCACACACACACACGCACTGTGTTAGGCTCCAGTCATTTCGATAGCGTGGGTCACACACACACATGGTTGTGTGTTAAGAGATAAGGCGAACAACACTCTGCCTATAAGATGTAACTTATTTTATATCACTTTATCATGCTGTACATATCGACTCTTATTATAGTTATTAATCTAGGCTCTTATTTGTTCCATTATTTTAATTATATACATATTTATTATGGGGCAGCACGGTGGTACAGGGGTTAGTGCATGTGCCTCACAATACGAAGGTCCTGAGAAGTCCTGAGTTCAAACCCGGGCTCGGGATCTTTCTGTGTGGAGTTTGCATGTTCTCCCCGTGACTGCGTGGGTTCCCTCCAGGTACTCCGGCTTCCTCCCACCGCCAAAAACATGCACCTGGGGATGGATTGATTGACAACACTAAATTGGCCCTAGTGTGTGAATGTGAGTGTGAATGTTGTCTGTCTATCTGTGTTGGCCCTGCGATGAGGTGGCGACTTGTCCAGGGTGTACACCGCCTTCCGCCCAAATGCAGCTGAGATGGGCACCAGCACCCCCCGCGACCCGAAAAAGGGACAAGCGGTAGAAAATGGATGGATGGATACATATTTATTATCATTGGGTCCCTCATAAAAACACTATTTATATATATATATATAAATATATGTATATCTTCAGTCCACATTTTCTTCATATCTTAATTCAATGCCCCCACCATTATCTGTCGTACGCATTAGTTTATTCTTATTGATTTCTTCCCATTTATTTCAATTATTATTTCTGGTTTACTTGCTGTCTGTTTACTTAAGTTCTCATAACTTAGTATGTCCTTATGATCACTCTGATCATTTTCTTTGTCTTTTGGTGTGGTCTTTGGAGATTTGGATGTCTCTTGACCTACTAACGCTGATCTACGTTTTGTTATTGTTGGAGCGCTGGGTGTGGCGACTTTTGTCTGTACTTCTTCCTCACTATCTTCCCTTACAACTTGATTAAAATATGCATATATGAATTTACCAACAATAAAACTGAATTACTCCACATCCAATACACTTTTCAACATTCACCAATACACACACACATTAACAAAATAGAACCCACCCCAGTCCGGACACTATTAACAATTATACACGCATGCTTTTTGTGGAACGGCCGTCTTATACTATCTCAAACGCAGGCCACTTCTACGCATAGACGGCGATGAACCCGCCAAGCGGAGCAAACCCCACGTTAAACACCCCGACCAACACGGAAACCAGCCAAAGGCGCCGTAGAATCACTGGTCTTCAGCCGACAAATCTACAGCCATCATGTATGGTCAGTTCCAAAACAGTTTCACCAAAGCTCAACTGTATGGAGCCCAATCTCCATCCGTTTAACTGCAGCACACTGATCAAACGTTGTGACAAATATCAGCTCAGTCAATCTCCTTTACCGGAGTCACTAAGAGGTCACTAAAATGGGGCCTTTATCGGCTGCAGCTCCACCAAAACAGATGTGTCGCACATTCACAGACTTCGCAACAATTTTTTATAGTCCAATGTACCACCCAGCTAGTTAAATGCCCTTACTTTAGCTGTATCCAAACTGCTAAACTGGTGTACTTGCAGAAGAAGAAGAGGTGAAAAAATGTATTTGTCTCAAATAGTCTGTGCTAAAAAACTCCTCATCCACCTTATTATCACAATTTTATTAACAGTTACCCTTTTATTAAAACAAAAAAATCACAAGTTTTCTTATTCACAGATAATTAATGTTAATGTTCAAATAAACACACAGACAATATAATCACATACTGTATATAGCAACCCAAGCCAACCATACATACCCCATCCCAGGTTGTTTTTGGGAGAACTTGACTAAACCTATTTTTTATCAAAAATATGTTCAGCAATTAGTCTTAACAGACCCGACCATCTCCAGACAGACAGAGTTTACACATTAAGCAAAATTGCTTACCTTTAGATGCGCGCAGTGCAACTCTGTCTGCCTTGAGAGACAGAGAGTCCGGATGTCGACTGCAGCGTTATAACCCATCCTGTTCGTGACGCCAATTTTATGTAGTAGAAAGTCCAAATCTTAAACGGGAACAAAAGTGAATTTATCACAAGAGTTTTATTTACTCTTAATCAAATGGTACAAGGTTGCATTGACTTGTCATGCACACAGACAGTTTTCTCCGGAGAAACTACGGTAAAGCAGGAAAAAAAGAAAAAGGCCCAGACTTGGTCCAACTTGGTTATTTATATGTTTCCCTGGTGGGTCAAGGGCCAGCTGTTCTGGATCCGCTTACTCTGCAACATTCTTGGATCCCTTAGCCATAACAAACAATCAAGATATCTTGTACAATGTCAGGGTGACCATATGCTGAACTCTACACGCTTGGCAATCTTCTCCTTTGGCTTATGCATCAATCAAACAACAAAATAGAAAAGGTGAAATGGGCAAGAATTCCACTACAAGCGGTAGAAAATGGATGGATGGAATTACTTACTTACCCAACCGTCCCATGTGTGATGTCTGTAAGAATGTTTTCATGCATACGTGCTATCGTATACAGAATCAGAATCAGAATCAGAATCAGAATAGTTTTTATTGCCATTGTTTGAGAACAGGTTCACAAACTAGGAATTTTTCTTGGTGCAATCGTGCAACATGAAACACATATAACACAGATTTGGTAATAACAAGAGCTCTAACTTAGCTATCAGATCTTGTTATAGACTTAGAAAGGAATTCAAAGGAGCTACTGTTAGGAGTTATTGTTCATGTGCCTGGCCAAGGGGAAAAAACTGTTCAGGTGGCGGGAGGTGTGGGTCTGGATGGACCGTAGTCTCCTGCCTGAGGGGAGAGGGGAGAATAGTTTATGGCCAGGGTGAGAAGAGTCAGCTGTGATCCGACCCACATGCCTCCTGGTCCTGGAGGAAAACAGGTCCTGGAGGGATGGGAGCTTGCAGCCAAACACCTTCTTAGCAGCACCTACGATGCGCTGCAGTCGATGCTTATCCTGGACTGCGGCGCCGGGGAACCACACGGTGATGGAGGAGGTGAGGATGAACTCGATGATGGCTGAGTAAAACTGCACTAGCATCTCGGTCGGCACCTTAAGTTTCCTCAGCTGCCGCAGGAAGTACATCCTCTAATGGGCCTTCTTGATGAGGGAGCTGATGGTCGGCTCCCACTTGAGGTCCTGGGTGATGGTGGTGCCCAAGAAACGGAAGGAGTCCACAATGGAGACGGGGGTGGGAGAGTCAATCAGGGTGAGGGGGGATGGTGGGGCTGTGACTTTCCTGAAGTCCATGATCATCTCCACTGTTTTCTGGGCGTTCAGCTCTAGGTTGTTGAGGCTGCACCAGGACGCCAGCCGGTCCACCACTCTCCTGTAGGCGGTCTCATCGTCATCCGATATGAGCCCGATGAGGGTAGTGTCATCCACAAACTTGAGCAGCTTTACGGACTAGTGACTGGAGGTGCAGCAGTTTGTATACAGGGAGAAGAGCCAGGGGGAAAATACACAGCCCTGAAGAGTACCAGTGTTTGTGGTTCGACTGTCCGAGACAATCTTCCCTAGCCACACGTGCTGTCTTCGGTCTGTCAGGAAGTCATTGATCCAACTGCAGAGGGAGTCGGGCACGCTGAGCTGGTAGAGCTTGTCCTGTAGCAGTCCAGGGAGGATGGTGTTGAAGGCAGAGCTGAAGTCCACAAACAGGATCCTAGCGTAGGTTCCTGGGGAGTCCAGATGCTCCAGGATGAAGTGGAGGGCCAGGTTCACTGCATCATCCACCGACCTGTTGGCTCTGTAGGTGAACTGCAATGGGTCCAGGAGGGGAGCGGTGATGTCCTTGAGGTGGGGCAGGACCAAGCGCTCAAAGGACTTCATGACCACAGACGTCATCGCAACCGGCCTGTAGTCATTAAGTCATGTGATCCGTGCTTTCTTGGGGACAGAGACAACAGTGGAGGTCTTAAAGCAGGACGGCACGCGGCACAGCTCCAGAGAGGTGTTAAAATTGTCAGTGAAGACAGGAGCCAGCTGATCCGCGCAGTGTCTGAGAGCGGAGGGGGAGACACCATCCGGCCCGGGGGCCTTCCGTGTATTCAGCTTCAAGAACTGCCGGCGTACATCCTCTTCTCGGATGGAGAGGGCCTTTAAAGTCCTGTGATGTTCTTGGAGTCCTGTGATGTCCTTGGAGTCCTTTGAGTCCTTTAAATCCTTTATTGAAGTGCTGGCGTTGGTGGGGCGGGTGATGGTGGGGGGAGCAGAGCTTTGATGAGCTGAAGGTCGTTCATGACGACAGTAATGTGTGTTGAGGCCCTGAGAGAGAGTCCAGTCATTCAGGGCCTGGGGGACTTTGGGTTTATAGTTTGTAAGGGCCCTTAGCCCTCTCCAAACGGCCGCAGAATCATTGGAGCGGAACTGTTACTGTAGACGGTTAGAGTACACAGATTTAGCTTTCTCCACTTCCCTGTTGAAGTGGTACTTCGCTTCTCCGTAGGTACTCCGGTCCCCGCTTCTCCACGCAGCCTCCTTCTTCTTGCGCAGCTGTCGGAGCTTGGGTTTGAACCAGGGCTTGTTGTTGTTATAACAAGCCCTGGTGCGCGTTGGAATGATGCGTACCTCAATGAACTGAATGTATGAGGTGACAGTGTCCGTATACCCGTCCAGATTGTCCGTGGCTGCTCCATTTGCCTCCCAGTCTGTCGTCTCCAAACATGCACGCAGCTCCTCCACAGCCTCGGCGGTGAAACACTCAATGGTCCTCATAACAGGTTTAGCCAGTTTCAGTCTCTGTCCGTATGAAGGGATTAAGTGCACCATCACGTGATCTGATAGTCAGAGAGCAGCGTGCGGGACTGCATGATATGCCTTGCTTATTGTAGTGTAACAGTGATCCAAAGTGTTTCCCTCTTTTGATCAAAGAATGGTCCAAATCCACAGCTGACGCTAAGATGACCGGTAACAAGTCCGTAGGGATGATGGAATTGATGTTCAGTAGCTCTTCACGGGTGTAAGAGCATGCGGACACACAATTTACGCACAAAAGCAAACAAAACAGAGCGCACGAGAGCACCGAGGCAGCCGTGATTGGCGCCATGATGATGACATATGTAATGTAATGAAGCTAGCTTTGTTAGCATTAGCTAATATGCTAACACGTTTACAAGTATCTGTTTTAGTATTATTTACTTACAACGGCATTCTTTTTGTATTATTTCAGTTTCACAAATTCCTCAGTATATTCACCAAAACGTCACCGTGGAGTTATTGAGTCTGTTTAGCTGATTGGAGCGCTAGCTTCTGCAGCTAGTGTGTCTATGACGATAACCTCTGTTTTGTTTGATCATCCGTTTTACTGCCGTGTTACAGACACCTTTTGGAAACATTTAGGCATGTAAATAAACATTTATAAAATATTTATTTGTAAATAACTCATTTCACAACGTAAATATCTGCGGCTTATAGCCCGGTGCGGCTCATTTGGACACATATTTTTTTTCTTGTAATATTTATATACCGGTGCGCTCTATAGCCCGGAAAATACGGTAATAAATATTTTTCTCCTAGTCCTTATTTTCAAAAGGTCATAAAAATATCAGTAATTATCAATATTGACCGTTATAAAACACTTACAGTATATGGTGATACAGTTTTCAGCCGTATCGCCCAGCCCTAGGATGAAACACCTTAACTATCCTCTTATTTGCTTCACTTTGTTGTCTTTTCAGCCTCTTGCCCTGCTTGTGTACTCAGTGTGTGTGTGTGTGTGTGTGTGTGTGTGTGTGTGTGTGTGTGTGTGTGTGTCTGTGTGTGTGAGTGTGTGTGTGTGTGTGCATATCTCACAGCAGTGTAATTAGTGAAGGCCAGATGGATGAGGTGACGTGCTACACTGTACCCTCTGCAATGCCACTCCCACTGTGATCCTGCATGTACACACAGACACACACACACACACACACACACACACACACACACACACACACACACACACACACACACACACACACACACACACACACACACACACACACACACAACCTTACGTAACCCCAACATATGTGCAGATGTGTCCAGATGCAGCTATTTCTGGGGAGAAGAGAAACTGGATCCGGTGGTTAGAATGCCCCCCCCATCCCCCACATTATCTGAAATGTTTTATTAACATTTGATCCTTCACTTCCTTCCTCTTGCTATTTTGAGTCGCGTGATACCTATTTATTTTTTTAGCGCCGCTATTTTTGGAAGAGGAACAAAGGTTGTCATCGCCAGGAAAATAAGACGATATTTTCTTCCAGCATTCCAAAAATAAAAGGTGCATCTGAGTGACATCTTTCTGCATAGACGCACTGCAGTTTTCTCTTACACCTTCTCTCCTATTTTTTCCAGCCTGCTCAGCAGGTTGTAACATTTGCATAGTCTCTCCAACTACACACACCCGACACCGTGGCCTTGAAACACACACACACACACACACACACACACACACACACACACACACACACACACACACACACACACACGCACACACGCACACACGCACACACACACACGCACACACACACACGGAAGTTATGACACGCCATCATGAAGTTGTGCATGTTGCTCACAGGTTGAGTTAAAGATTCATCATTAAAGGTGTAATTGTAGGATGCATATTTAACACAAATGTCATTAGCACAAACTTCCTCAACTAATGATCGACGACAGGCAGCTGCTGGCTTCTTCTGAATTTTTGAACACTGGAGTGAGGAAAATATGCATTTTTGAAAAGTGACATAGTTGTCTGCGAGTCCGTGAATGCGTGCAGCAGGGGTGTCCAAAGTGTGGCCCGCGGCTAATTTTTGTTTACAGCCCGTGGCACATTTTTAAAAAATCATTAAATAACAAAATGTGAGAAGAAAAAGTTCAATGTTGACTCTAATAACACAAAGCTGCCATGCATTTGAATAATAATCAATCAAAATCAATGTTATGAATTATTGACCTATTTAAGGATTCAATTACTTAAAATCAAATATTCCCGGAAAAGGGTGGAGTGCCATCTCCGGGTTGGGGAGGAGATCTTGCCCCAAGTGGAGGAGTTCAAGTACCTCGGAGTCTTGTTCACGAGTGAGGGAAGAGTGGATCGTGAGATCGACAGGCGGATCAGGGTGGCGCCTGCAGGGATGCGGACGCTGTATTGATCCGTTGTGGTGAAGAAGGAGCTGAGCCGGAAGGCAAAGCTCTCAATTTCTCATCTACGTTCCAATCCTCACCTGTGGTCATGCGCTTTGGGTTATGACCGAAAGGACAAGATCACGGGTACAAGCGGCCGAAATGAGTTTCCTCCGCCGGGTGGCGGGACTCTCCCTTAGAGATAGGGTGAGAAGCTCTGTCATCCGGGAGGAGCTCAAAGTAAAGCCGCTGCTCCTCCACATCGAGAGGAGCCAGATGAGGTGGTTCGGGCATCTGGTCAGGATGCCACCCGAACGCCTCCCTAGGGAGGTGTTTAGGGCACGTCCGACAGGTAGGAGGCCACGGGGAAGACCCAGGACACGTTGGGAAGACTATCTCTCCCGGCTGGCCTGGGAACGCCTCGGGATCCCCCGGGAGGAGCAGGACAAAGTGGCTGGGGAGAGGGAAGTCTGGGCTTCCCTGCTTAGGCTGCTGCCCCCGCGACCCGACCTCGGATAAGCGGAAGAAGATGGATGGATGGATTACTTAAAATCAAATATTCCACTTTGAAATATTTTGGGGGGAATATTGCATGTTTAAAAAAACATTCCATGACAATATAGGACGTAAAACAAACTAACAAATACATTGAATCGACGGCGAGATCTGAAGTTGATCTCCAGATTTAGGTGACGAAAGTAAAAAAAGAATGTATGCTTTTTTTATTTTGAATTTTTTTTTAAACTGGCATTGCTCCAAAAATAATAGTGAATCAAAATTAATGTTATGAATTATTGATCTATTTAGGGCTCCAATTACTTCACATCAAATTCCACTTTGAACAATTGTTTGGGGAAAATTTTGCTTTTTTTGTGTTTTTGCCATAAAAAAAAACAGCTTTCTTTAAGAAAAAGGGCAAAGAAAGTTAAAAATTTATATTGAGAAATAAATTTGAAGTTAGTCTACAGATTTAAAGGCCTACTGAAATAAATTGTTTTAAAGTTCGCAACTTTTGGTCGCTGACAAAAAAAAAGCCTTGCCCCTACCGGAAGTAGCGTGACGACACCGGAGGAAGGGCTGCACACATTTTCCTATTGTTTACACCAGCAGCGAGAGAGATTCGGACCGAGAAAGCGACGATTACCCCATTAATTTGAGCGAGGATGAAGGATTCGTGGATGAGGAACGTGAAAGTGAAGGACTAGCGTGCAGTGCAGAACGTATCTTTTTTCGCTCTGACCGTAACTTAGGTACAAGGGCTCATTGGATTCCACACTCTCTCCTTTTTCTATTGTGGATCACGGATTTGTATTTTAAACCACCTCGGATACTATATCCTCTTGAAAATGAGAGTCGAGAACGCGAAATGGACATTCACAGTGACTTTTATCTCCACGACAATACATCGATGAAGCACTTTAGCTACTGAGCTAACGTGATAGCATCGGGCTCAAATGCATATAGAAACAAAATAAATAAGTCCCTGACTGGAAGGATAGACAGAAGATCAACAATACTACCTAACTCTGGACATGTAACTACACGGTTAATGCTTTCCAGCCTGGTGAAGCTTAGCAATGCTGTTGCTAACGACGCCATTGAAGCTAACTTAGCTACAGAACCTCGACAGAGCTATGCTAAAAACATTAGCTCTGCACCTACGCCAGTTCTCATCTGCTCATCACGACCCATGCTCACCTGCGTTCCAGCGATCGACGGTACGACGAAGGACTTCACCCGATCACCGATGCGGTCGGCGGCCCGGAGACGGAGGAAGTCAAGGTGAGGTCGTTCGGCTAGCGTGTCTGCTATCCTCAAAGTCCTCCTGGTTGTGTTGCTGTAGTCCGCCGCTAATACACCGATCCCACCTACAACTTTCTTCTTTGCAGTCTCCATTGTTCATTAAACAAATTGCAAAAGATTCACCAACACAGATGTCCAGAATACTGTGGAATTTTGAGATGAAAACAGAGCTTTTTGTATTGGATTCAATGGACTCCGAATACTTCCGCTTCAACGGTTGACGTCACGCGCAAACGTCATCATATCGAAACGTTTTCAGTTGGAAGTTTGCCGGGAAATTTAAAATTGCACTTTATAAGTTAACCCGGCCGTATTGGCATGTGCTGCAATGTTAAGATTTCATCATTGATATATAAACTATCAGACCGTGGTCGGTAGTAGTGGGTTTCAGTAGGCCTTTAAGCATGAAAACAATCATTAATATATGACCATTTCAGGTCCCCTTGAGAAGAGCCCTAAAGTTTAAAACAAGATATATATTGTAATGGTTTTGAAAATGGAAAATATCAAAATGGCCCCTGCATGCTGACTTGTCCTTCCGCCCGAATGAAAAACATAACATGATGGCGATTAAATGTAGAAATGGATGGATGGATGAGCCCCCGCATGCTTTTGATTTATTTAGCCCTCATTGGCAAAAGTTTGGATACTCTGCTCTCGTGTGTGTGTGTGTGTGTGTGTGTGTGTGTGTGTGTGTGTGTGTGTGTGTGTGTGTGTGTGTGTGTGTGTGTGTGTGTGTGTGTGTGTGTGTGTTGTAACAAACGCACCCAAGTTCCCCGGGTGTCTTTGCCACTACGCATTTAAGGAGTCACGGGTGGGACCTGATATTCAGCTGGGAATGATTAATACATTAAATAAACACAAGACATGTATAACTATCAGCCACAAAACGAACAGGCTTATATTTAATATGCCACAAATTAATCCCGCATAGCAAACAACTCCCCCCTCCCGTCCATATAACCCGCCAATTTAAATCAAACACCCACACAACACACTCAATCCCACAGCCCAAAGTTCATACAACACATATATTTCCCCAAAGTCCCAAAAGTTACGTACGTGACATGCACGTAGCGTGACATGCACGTACGGGCAAGCGATGAAATGTTTGAAAGCCGCAGCAGTGTACTCACGGTACCGAGACTGCGCATCCAACTCAAAGTCCTCCTGGAAAGAGTCTCTGTTCTCCCGGTTCTCCACAGGCCAATGGAAAGCACACCAAAAATGTCAAAAAGGCGGATTATTCCAAGAAGTGGCTCCGTGGCAAAAAACACTGCGTCTGACAGGTGCTCCAGCTGGTTAGTGACGTCACTTTCCGCTTCCGCCCGGTCTGATAGAACCGGATGCCTTTTATATCCCCACATATTATTTACGTACATATTTAATATTAACATGATTATTAAATACGCCGGTAACAGTTTATAATAAGTAAATGGATGACATAATAAGTATATATATATATTTATTTTCCCAGCTGAGCACAAGTTAACTGTGACTGGCAATTTATTATATATATATATCGATGGACCCCTATGGCCATTACATTCCCCCCCCCCCCCCCCTTGCTGAAGTTGATAGTGGATCCGGCCAGGCGTAGGTTGGTCAACAGAGGGTCCACATTCCAGACATGTTGAATCTGTTTTTTGGGCCTCAGAAATATCTTGCAGTGTGCTGGGCAGATCTGACCAGTAGGTTTTCGGGACAACGAGGCAAATCTTCCCTTCTGGTGATTGGGGTGCCCGTGACAGTGCATCCGGCACCACATTGCAGCAGCCCTTTTTGTAATGGACTGAGAATGTGAATCCCTGGAGTCTCAGCGTCCACCGTGTAAGTCGGGACGAAGTCTTAGGGCAGTTGAATGCCCAGGCAAGAGCACTGTGGTCCGTGAAGACATCAAAAGTTGTTCCCTCGAGGAAATGTCTCCACTTCTCAACTGCCCACACCACAGCCAAGCACTCTTTTTCGGCAGTGGAGTAACGGACTTCAGCTCCTTGGAGCCCTCGGGAGGCAAAGGCAATTGGCCGTTCTTCACCTTCAAGGCGTTGCATCAGGACCGCGCCGAGGCCCAAGTCACTGGCATCGCAGTGAACCTGGAAACTGATTTGTGGATGGGGCTGAGCAAGCACTGGTGGAGACTGTAAAAGGGATTTGAGGTGGTTGAAGGCCTCCTGGCAGGTAGGACTCCACTCCCAAGGAACATCCTTCTTCTTTAGTTGGTTTAGAGGAGATGCAATGTCGGCCAGCCTGGGGATGAACTTGTGGTACCAGCCGACCATGCCAAGAAACCTCTGAAGACTCTTCAGGTCTGTGGGAGGGGGATATGAAGTTATTGCTGATATTTTTTCTGGATCTACTTCCACTCCTTTGCCTGATATTAGGTGTCCAAGAAAAGTGAGCTGATGTTGAAGCAGGTGACATTTCTTGATGTTGAGAGTGAGGTTTGCTTGTTGTAATTTTGCAAACACCACTTCAAGGTCTAGCAGGTGTTGTTCTTCTGTTTGCGAAAACACAATGATGTCATCAATATACACAAAACAGTTTCTTCCCCTAAGCTCCCCCAGCACTGTCTCCATTAAGCGCTGGAAGGTCGCCCCAGCATTGCGCAGTCCAAATGGCATGACTTTAAATTGATATAGGCCCAGATGGGTGATCATGGCAGTCTTTGGCTTGCTATCCTCATCCATGGCAACCTGCCAGTAGCCACTCTGCAGGTCAAGGGAGCTGAAATATTTTGCGCCTTGCAACGACTCCAGGATCTCATGTATGAGGGGCATGGGATAGGCGTCATGCTGGGTTTTGGCGTTCAAGGCCCTGTAGTCCACACAGAATCGGGGTGTTCCGTCCTTCCTGGGTGTCAGAACAACAGGAGAGGCCCACGGAGATGTTGATGGCTCTATCACTCCGGTGCTGATCATTTTTTTGATTTGTTCTTCGATTATTTCTTGTTTTTGACTGGACACTCTGTAAGCTCGCTTCCTCACAGGCATCTCATCCATGGTGGTGATTTGATGTTTAATTACCCTGGTGGCCCCAGTAGTCTCAGTCCACACAGTTGGCCACTTCTGCAGCAGTGGTCGCACCACCTCAGGTTGGGATTCGAGGAGGGGGATGGCAGACTGATTAACTCGGGGTTCTTCATTTATGGCCATGTAAAAATTAATGGAGGAACCAGGGTGAGTCCAGCGAAGCATTTCTCTGCCTTTGGGGAGAAATTTGAATTCTCTCCCTCCGGGCATGACATACCTCCTGAGATGAGGTTTGAGTACCATTTGTGATGTGGTCATGAAGTCGAGACCTAACAACAAGGGCATACATAAGTGGCCATCAGCTATCACATGAATCTGTAGGGTGCTATGACAGTCATGCAGATTGAGGAGCAGGGTGGCTTTTCCAACTGCTTGGTTTATTTGTCCATTTGCCATGACAAACTTTGGAATGCCGCTTGGCTCCAGAACCTCGCCGCACTTCCTCACAGCCTTCTACAACGTATGACTCATCAGTGAGTACGTGCATCCGGAGTCCCGGACTCCATCTCCTTTAGAGCCGCGCATGCTAATAGGGACCACCAGGAGGGATTGTTCACCCACAGCAGCGGCAAGGTCGGCCCCACTTCGACTCGGCCCATGCTCCATCTTCTTGCCAGATCTTTTTGGAGGGTTGCTTTGTTGGACCCGACTCCAATAGTCTTTACTATTTGTCCGATCCCGTTCAATCAGGGAGCCCACCTTGACCAACTGTTCTACCGTTGTCACAATTCCACGTAGACCACTGGCCAACCTGGGATTGCAGGCACCGAGTATGCGGCGCACGATCTCGGCTTCCTCCATGTCATGTCTCCACTTCAGGCAGAGGGCACGATAATCATATGCGAAATCTCGCAAGCACTGATTAGGGGTTTGAAGATTGGAGTGGAGCTGCATCTCAATCTCGGATTGGTAGTCAGTTGGCAAAAAGGCTTCCAGAAAAGACTGCTTAAATGTAGACCAGCTGGTTATGTTACTGCGGGCTGCCGACCACCAACTCCTGGCAGGACCTTTTAAGACAGCATTGAGGGTTCCCACCAGCTCAGCATCGCTCAGAGGGCGGAGTGCTAAAAAGTTTTCACACTGTTCGATGAAATCGGTGACATCGGCTGAGCCTCTGGACTCTCCAAACTGGGGAAATTCCATCCTGATGGGTGGTCTGGCGTTGACAGCAGGTGTAATGGCGGTGACAGCAGGTGTAATGGCGGTGACAGCAGGTGCAGTGGTGGTGACAGCAGGTGTAATGGCGGTGACAGCAGGTGCAGTGGTGGTGACAGCAGGTGCAGTGGTGGTGACAGCAGGTGCGATGGTGACAGCAGGTGTAATAGGGAAGGTGATGTCTCTGACAGGCGGGTGGTGGCGGACTGGTATGGCGGCTGCAGGAGTGGAGAAGCTAGCTGGTCGCCAAAACCTTCGGGTTTTAGCAAGGGTATTTTTCAATACCTCTCCCCACCTTTCATCTCTTCGACGCAGACATGCTGCGACAGCTTGGTCGAAGTTCTGCACCTTCGTGTCCACATACGCTTTCATCTCTGCCGCCATGGCCTCCATCGCTGCCCTAAGTCCATCCTCCCGGTTAAGGGTGCTGTCGACCGCTTCTGTGAGTCGGTTCTCCAGAATGTCCATTCGTTGTTGCAGCGTTAGAAGTTGCTCCAGGACAGCTTCTGGTTCCACCCCATCCTCTTCCTCTGTTGCCGCATCCTGCCTGGACTGTTCTAAATACATAGAGTCCAGCAAGTTAGTCAGTTCAGCAACACCACTTTGATTGGGCCTACTGGTGACATGGCGGAAAGGGTCAAGGGGCGGAGTTGAGTCCTGGGCTGAATCAGCAAAGTCCTGTCTGTCATCTTCCTCCATTAGGGAGTGGCTGCTGGTTGACATTGCTCCAATTAAACTAATTATGTGTAAGTATTTATTAACTGTCGTATATGTAAGTGTCTATGTGTGTAAATGTATAAAAATGGTATGTATTTATGTACCAGAAAATGGATGTATATATGTGTCAAAATGTAGAAAAAATGGTGACACAATAGGAGTGTGCGTGTCACACTGCTGACTATTTAGGGAAAAAAAGTGAACCACATATACATTTATATTTTAACAAGACAATTAATAGTTATATACTACTTATTCCCCTTAAAGTGCTTCGCTAAAAACAACGAAAATATGAGCCGCTGATATCAATGATACACTAAGCCCCGCCCCCCGTACGGGCCACCACTCTGTAACAAACGCACCCAAGTTCCCCGGGTGTCTTTGCCACTACGCATTTAAGGAGTCACGGGTGGGACCTGATATTCAGCTGGGAATGATTAATACATTAAATAAACACAAGACATGTATAACTATCAGCCACAAAACGAACAGGCTTATATTTAATATGCCACAAATTAATCCCGCATAGCAAACAACTCCCCCCTCCCGTCCATATAACCCGCCAATTTAAATCAAACACCCACACAACACACTCAATCCCACAGCCCAAAGTTCATACAACACATATATTTCCCCAAAGTCCCAAAAGTTACGTACGTGACATGCACGTAGCGTGACATGCACGTACGGGCAAGCGATGAAATGTTTGAAAGCCGCAGCAGTGTACTCACGGTACCGAGACTGCGCATCCAACTCAAAGTCCTCCTGGAAAGAGTCTCTGTTCTCCCGGTTCTCCACAGGCCAATGGAAAGCACACCAAAAATGTCAAAAAGGCGGATTATTCCAAGAAGTGGCTCCGTGGCAAAAAACACTGCGTCTGACAGGTGCTCCAGGTGGTTAGTGACGTCACTTTCCGCTTCCGCCCGGTCTGATAGAACCGGATGCCTTTTATATCCCCACATATTATTAACGTACATATTTAATATTAACATGATTATTAAATACGCCTGTAACAGTTTATAATAAGTAAATGGATGACATAATAAGTATATATATATATTTATTTTCCCAGCTGAGCACAAGTTAACTGTGACTGGCAATTTATTATATATATATATATCGATGGACCCCTATGGCCATTACAGTGTGTGTGTGTGTGTGTGTGTGTGTGTGTGTGTGTGTGTGTGTGTGTGTGTGTGTGTGTGTGTGTGTGTGTGTGTGTGTGTGTGTGTGTGTGTGTGGTACGCTGTGAATACTTCCCAAAAATGTAAAACTCAGCATGGACAGATTAGTTTGCCATTGCTTGATAGAATAAGTAGCAAGAGATTAGCAAACAACAACAACAGTGAGGTTGATAGGAGGACTGTCCCAAACCGATATTGATATCAGATTTGGGCTTGTGTGTAAAAGGTCTGATATAATATCAAATGTGTGTAAAATGCCAGATACAATATCAGATGTGTGTAAAAGGTCCGATACAAGCAGTCCTGCAGCGTGTTTACTTGTGTGTGATATCATGTGCGATACACGCAGTCCTGCAGGGTGTTAACTTGTGTGTGTGATATGTGTGATACAAGCAGTCCCGCAGCGTGTTTACTTGTGAGCGATATCATGTGCAATACAAACAGTCCTGCTGTGTGTTAACTTGTGTGTGTGATTCTGTATGTGCGATACAAGCAGTCCTGCAGCGTGTTTACTTGTGTGTGTGATATGTGCGATAAAAGCAGTCCTGCAGCGTGTTTGTGTGCGATATCATGTGAGATACAAGCAGTCCTGCAGCGTGTTTACTTGTGATATCATGTGTGATACAAGCAGTCCTGCCGCATGTTTACTTGTGTGTGATGTGTGTGATACAAGCAGTCCTGCAGCATGTTGACTTGTGTGTGGGATATGTGCAATACAAGCAGTCCTGCAGCGTGTTTATTTGTGTGCAATATCATGTGAGATACAAGCAGTCCTGCAGCGTGTTTACTTGTGATATCATGTGCGATACAAGCAGTCCTGTCGCGTGTTTACTTATGTGTGATACAAGCAGTCCTGCAGCGTGTTTACTTCTGTGTGATATCATGTGCGATACAAGCAGTCCTGCAAGGTGTTTGCTTGTGTGTGATATCATGTGCGATACAAGCAGTCCTGCAGCGTGTTTACTTGTGTGTGATATAATGTGTGATACAAGCAGTCCTGCAGCGTGTGTACTTATGTGTGTGATGTGTGCAATATAAGCAGTCCTGCAGCATGTTTATTTCTGTGCAATATCATGTGAGATACAAGCAGTCCTGTAGCGTGTTTACTTGTGATATAATGTGCGATACAAGCAGTCCTGACACATGTTTACTTGTGTATGATATGTGTGATACAAGCAGTCCTGCAAGGTGTTTGCTTGTGTGTGATATCATGTGCGATACAAGCAATCCTGCAGCGTGTTTACTTGTGTGTGATATCATGTGTGATACAAGCAGTCATGCAGCATGTTTACTTGTGTGCGATATAATGTGCGATACAAGCAGTCCTGCAGCGTGATGACTTGTGCAAAGGTATACAGTTAACATCTAAATGTCCTCCAATAAACACACAAGGTTGCTCTTTTCTTCTATTTTAGTCAAGTCATTTACAAAAGGTAAACATGGTAGGTTATCGCAGCTACACAACAGCTAAGCACACAAGCTAGACATACGCAACAATATTGCAGTGTAAAACAGCACATTTGTCAATATAAACATAATTATAGTTGTATATTACTTACACATACAAATTCTCCAAGGCACAAGCGTATTAGAAAGTATCCAGTGTCCGCATCATTCAACTTGCTGCGTCATGAGGTTAACTTCATGAATTATTGTGGCAACTCGGTGTCGCCCAAAAAAAATGACCACACCACTTCAATTTAAAGACAGCATAAGTCTATCCAAGACAGTTAATAATAAACCGGTTAGTGTTTTGCATACCGAGCATTGATTTATGTTTGACTTATTTCACTTCATCAAACCTTGTCAAACATTCCCCACTACAAAATAATACAGGTATGCGCTATGATTCCTGCTGATATTGTATCAAATCAGTATTGGTATCGGCCAAAACTCAAGGGTATCATGTCGGAAGTGAAAAATTACTACATTTATAAGACTAATACTAACACAAATGTCCACAAATACAAGTATAAGAATTTAGGAATATATTAATGAATTAAAAAAACTGGTGACAATGCTAGTTTTAAGTCATGTATATAGTTCAGGTCTGAGTCGTCAGCTTGGGTACTGAATCTGGTTCTTTTTTGGAACTGACTGAATCCCGCCAGTCCCATCGGGCACCGATTGACGTAAAATACAACGATGTCATGTTACAGTACCTGGGTTGTGCGTGACGTCGCGCCCAATTGTTGACTCTTTGCACTTTGGCACGTGGCGATCACTCCAGCAGCACTGAGAGCGGACTACCTTTAGGTAATGTTGCAATTTTCAATGCTAACAAATAAATTGACTCAAAAAACGCTCAAACGTAAATAAAATTAGGCTCAACTGTTGAAAACACGCACGAGCTTGATGTTAATATACAAACCCCGTTTCCATATGAGTTGGGAAATTGTGTTAGATGTAAATATAAACGGAATACAATGATTTGCAAATCCTTTTCAACCCATATTCAATTGAATGCACTGCAAAGACAAGATATTTGATGTTCAAACTCATAAACTTTATTTTTTTTTTGCAAATAATAATTAACTTAGAATTTCATGGCTGCAACACGTGCCAAAGTAGTTGGGAAAGGGCATGTTCACCACTGTGTTACATGGCCTTTCCTTTTAACAACACTCCGTAAACATTTGGGAACTGAGGAGACACATTTTTTACGCTTGTCAGGTGGAATTCTTTCCCATTCTTGCTTGATGTACAGCTTAAGTTGTTCAACAGTCCGGGGGTCTCCGATGTGGTATTTTAGGCTTCATGATGCGCCACACATTTTCAATGATAGACAGGTCTGGACTACAGGCAGGCCAGTCTAGTACCCGCACTCTTTTACTATGAGGCCACGTTGATGTAACACGTGGCTTGGCTTTGTCTTGCTGAAATAAGCAGGGGCGTCCATGGTAACTTTGCTTGGATGGCAACATATGTTGCTCCAAAACCTGTATGTACCTTTCAGCATTAATGGCACCTTCACAGATGTGTAAGTTACCCATACCTTGGGCACTAATACACCCCCATACCATCACAGATGCTGGCTTTTCAACTTTGCGCCTATAACAATCCGCATGGTCCTTTTCCTCTTTGGTCCGGAGGATACGACGTCCACAGTTTCCAAAAACAATTTGAAATGTGGACTCGTCAGACCACAGAACACTTTTCCACTTTGTATCAGTCCATCTTAGATGAGCTCAGGCCCAGCAAAGCCGACGGCGTTTCTGGGTGTTGTTGATAAACGGTTTTCGCCTTGCATAAGAGAGTTTTAACTTGCACTTACAGATGTAGCGACGTACTGTAGTTACTGACAGTGGGTTTCTGAAGTGTTCCTGAGCCCATGTGGTGATATCCTTTACACACTGATGTCGCTTGTTGATGCAGTACAGCCTGAGGGATCCAAGGTCACGGGCTTAGCTGCTTACGTGCAGTGATTTCTCCAGATTCTCTGAACCCTTTGATGATATTACGGACCGTAGATGGTGAAATCCCTAAATTCCTTGCAATAGCTGGTTGAGAAAGGTTTTTCTTAAACTGTTCAACAATTTGCTCACGCATTTGTTGACAAAGTGGTGACCCTCGCCCCATTCTTGTTTGTGAATGACTGAGCATTTCATGGAATCTACTTTTATACCCAACCATGGCACCCACCTGTTCCCAATTTGCCTGTTCACCTGTGGGATGTTCCAACTAAGTGTTTGATGAGCATTCCTCAACTTTATCAGTATTTATTGCCACTTTTCCCAACTTCTTTGTCACGTGTTGCTGGCATCAAATTCTAAAGTTAATGATTATTTGCACAAAAAAAAAATGTTTATCAGTTTGAACATCAAATATGTTGTCTTTGTAGCATATTCAACTGAATATGGGTTGAAAAGAATTTGCAAATCATTGTATTCCGTTTATATTTACATCTAACACAATTTCCCAACTCATATGGAAACGGGGTTTGTACATTGGCTTTGGTATTGACATGCTACTGACTAGCATTAGCGATTTTACATTTGTTTACAAATTTGTTAAAGAAAACTACAACTAAAATGCACGTTACCATCAAACAGCTGCTGCGTAATAAGTACAACGCTTACAGTATTAACACATTTAGAGCGCAACAGACAGCAAAGACTGCACTGACTTGCCAACACACCACAAACTATACACTACTGCCATCTAATGTCTTGGACTGGCAAATGAGACTCAGAAATGTCATAATAAAAAAAGACAACAGTTCATTTTTAAATGTTGCAATAAAAAATGAAATTTTATTATCAAAAACAATTTATATTTTTTACACACACAAAAGTGTGTTGGAATTGATTCCCAGGTAGCATGAATCAGAATTAAATGTGAACGGTAGCCATCCCTATTATTGTGGAAATCCAAAAGCATCTTCAGATGTAAGATATTTAATGTCATATATTCAACGTTAGCAGCAAGTACATTTATGTTTGCGCATGCCTCAGTGACTTTGCTTTCTGGAACTCTTGACAAAATGCCACTTTAGCCCCGTAGTCTATGCACATGAAAGTGTGTGTAAATGTGTGTAAGTGTGTACACTGTAAATCCATATTCTGCAAACAGGAATACTTGAAAATAAAATGTCCTCATGTGAACTTAATCACTTCTTTCAAAGTCATACCACAAACAAGATGGTATTTTTATATATATATATATATATATATATATATATATATATATATATATATATATATATATATATATATATATATATATATATATATATATATATATATATATATATATATATATATATATATATATATATATGTAACCAGGATGAGAGAACTGGTTCAATCAGTATGTCAACTCTCTTGACTTATGCCCAGACGCAGATAGATAGATAGATAGATAGATAGATAGATAGATAGATAGATACATAGATAGATAGATAGATGGATAGATAGATAGATAGATAGATAGATAGATAGATAGATAGATAGATAGATAGATAGATAGATAGATAGATAGATAGATAGATAGATAGATAGATAGATAGATAGATAGATAGATAGATAGATAGATAGATAGATAGTACTTTATTGATTCCTTCAGGAGAGTTCCCTCAGGAAAATTTTAAGTGAGGAATAATCTCCCTTTTATTTATTATTATTATTATTTTTTTATTTTTTTATTTTTTTGTCTCCCTTTCTCTCTCCTTTCCGCCTCTGTCTATCTCTGGCCTCGTATGGATGTGTGTGTGAATGTGTCTGTTTTTGTCGTCTTACTTGTTATATGTTTGTGCCATATGTCCCTTGTTGGTTTGACCTGAGTGGGGTGGGAGGGTGGGTGGGTGGTTTGGGTTTTAAGGGAAAGGGTGTGAAGAATTTACTGACTTTAAAATTGTACTGAATCGACTTGCACTTTTTTCTGTCTATTTGAAAATGTCAATAAAAAGAGTTGGATTAAAAATGCCCCTGTACCAACTTTTGTGCCATGTGTTGCTGCCATTAAATTCTAAGTGAATGATTATTTGCAAAAATAAATTAAGTTTCTCAGTTCAAACATTAAATATCTTGTCTTTGTAGTTTATTTAATTGAATATAAGTTGAAAAGGATTTGCTAATCATTGTATTCTGTTTTTATTTACAAATTACCCAACGTGCCAACTTTACTGGTTTTGGGTTTTGTATATTGTATTGTATTTTTTATTTCAAATGTAACCCTCCTGTGAATATGACCCCCTCAACTATTAAGGCAGAAAGGAAATGACACAAGCATGGAAAAAACTTGAACAATGTAAACAAAACCCTAAAATTTGATTGAACAACAATAACCTCTTAAATTAAAGGTGCACAAATAAGAAATATGTAAGAAATATTTAATAAAGTGTAACAAAATAGTGCAAGAGAAACCTGACAAGAACTATTTTCTGCAGGTTTAGTGCCAGGAAGTTACAGCTGTGCTCTAAAGGGTGAGCGTGGCTAATAGGCTAGTGACTAACTGTCAAAAAGGGCTTTAGTTTTTGAGATACCCCTACCGGAGGTAGAACAAGATCTAACAATGTTTTTCCTCATCTCTAAGGTCTCCCATATATGAAATGGGTTCTTAGGTTAAAATATTTTACTGCAAACATTGTTAAATTGATACATATTGTCATACACCCCAAACTTAAAAAAGAACAAAAATACAGCCTGGCCGTATGGGAGTTAAGCCATATAAACTCATGTAGATTAATAACACAAGCTCTGACAGCTTTGAAACTTGACATAATTGTGGTCAGGAAGTTGCTTTACCTATTAGAAAAAACTGGATGTGAATATCTTGATGTGTGTAACATATAGAGACCTATGAACACTTGCCTAAAATAAGCGGACACACAAAAAATGAATATCTATGCAGAATATTCTCATTTACTTTGTAGTTGCTTTGCCAGGGATTGTCATAAACACACACATCATGGCTTTTTGGAGAGATGGGGCTGTGCTGAATCCAGTGATACCAAATATATGAATATAGCATGTATAGTCAGTGTGTTACATCACTAAGTGTATGAGGTGTCCCAAATGAAAGAAAGTGAAACATTGACACATGGCTGTGATGAATACAGCAATGCCAAATATGTAAATACTATGCATTATCATTTATCACTAAATATATAAACTGTCCCAAATAAAAGAATATGTTGCATTGCATAACAATGTATTGTACTGTACCGTTTGACATCACCGGGGGATGAGGCACACAGCTCATACTCAACATAATCAAGTCTCCACAGCCCATTATCAATGGTGACAAGAATGTTGACCGATTCAATGTTACTGCAAAGTAAGTCACTAGAGGTAAGCGCTACTCTTTATTTATGATGCATTAAATAATAGTATATTTCACATGACACCATATACAGTTAATATGGAAAAAAATATCCAGCAGAATCAGTTTAAATTTAAATAGAACACCTTAAAAAATATCTACAACCACTTGAATGTATTTTTGGTCAAGTCATTACTGCATAATGGAACATAATAGTGTTAGTTGTCCAAACCAGTAGAGGGCAGTATTGCCTGCACTGCTTACTTCACTCCCTTGGTGGTGTTCTACAGTGGTCTACAGTGAACTGGCTAGGCTACTCCTCCTGGGTGGATCCAGCTGTAGCTATCTACATCATTGTCTTCATGTATATTTTCCTAACCTGACAGGTAAATCATTGCAAATACTATGTCATGTGAAAAGGACATCTCTCTCAAACTCTCAAACTTCCTCCAAGATGGTGCAAAGCAGAATGCCGTCTTTATTGAACAACGTCTGACAAAATCAAAAAGAACAAAGAGCTTCTGGGACCCAGAGAAAAGAAACCAATGTGCAACCTTCAAGGACATGAAAACATCAGCTGGAGTTAGTGTATCTAGACAGGTTCACATGGACTCAGATGTGCTCTTTCGAAGGTTACTTGCTGTTTCCAAACAAAGAGAGGTGTCCATGGAGACTGTGATGTCTCACGAACTCGCTGCTGTCCCACCATCTTTGTTTTATGATGATGGAAGCATGAGGAAGACCACAAAAGCTGACCTTGCTAAGAAACTGGAGTCTGTCGTTGAAGAGACACAGCAGCTGCCCAGTGTTAAAGAACCATCAGCATATCTCATCGATGGCATGGCTCTAATGCAGAGTCTCCATGATCCAAGCTTCCAGACCTTCAACGATCTTGGTGAATGTATCTGGAATAAGATCAAAATGTTAATGGGAAAGGAAGGCATCAGCTGTGTTGTTTTAGTGTTTGACAGATATGATCATCAACACTCGGTCAAAGACCTTGAAAGACAAAGAAGAGGTACCATCCAAACCAGCAGGACACATATTATCACAGGACAAGCACACGTTCCAAACTACAGGAAATTCCTGAGGATCAGTGGGAACAAGGCTGCTTTATGTAGCTTTGTCAGCAATTACATAATGAAGGCTGGGCCAGAGAGAATCTCGTCAGAGAACACAGTCATATTGGCAGGTGGCTTTGACAATGGTGAGGAGGTGAAGAGGGTTAGGAAGTCAGGTGTTGACTGTTTGAAAGATCTTTACAGTGACCAGGAGGAGGCTGACACAAGGCTGGTGTTACATGCAATACACCTTGTGGAGTCCTTCTCGTCTCATTGTCAAATGTGACGATACAGACGTACTGGTTCTGCTTGTGTACTATGCAAGCAAAGGGATGTTTGGATCCTCACAAGTCTTCATGCATTCTGGACATGCCCTAAAGGAAAGATTTGTCCCAGTTTGTTCAATTGCTCAGAGTCTTGGAGCAGCTCTTTGTGAGTGTTTACCTGCATGCCACGCCCTCACGGGTTGCGATAGTACAAGCAGCTTGTACAGAATTGGAAAGACCACTGCTTTCACAAGACTGAAGACCCATCTGACTGACTTAAAGGAAATGGCCAAGTTTGGACTGTCTGGAAATCTAGACGAAGCTTTGCCTGTGGCAAGAAAATATGCCCTCCTCCTGTATGGCCAAAAGAAAAAGGAGAATGGCTGTCCTTGTACCAACCTAGATGAGCTGAGGTACACACTAACATCTACCACAGATTCTTCAGCAGCAAATCTACCCCCAACAGAAGACGCCTTTGAGCAACATGTGTTCAGAGCCTTATACCAAACAGCAGTTTGGCGTCACAGCCATCAGGCTAAGCCTCATCTCTGGAACCCAGTTGGTAGAGGATGGAGGCTCAGACAGGATTGAACCTATCATGTTTCAGAAGGCACCAGCACCTAAAGAAGTTCGAGACATCACCCACCTGTACTGTAAAGATGGAAAATGCAATGAAACTGTAGTGGATTGTCTGAAGCTTAAGCAGGCAACAAAAGTAGTTTAGTACAACAAATTTATTTACCCATTATCAGAAGTGCAGGTTGAATTGAGTTGGCCGTGCAGACAAACCACAAGTTACTCCGGAGCCAACAAGACACACACAAGCCAAAATCACTCCCCAGTTCCGGTCTTCTGCCATTTTTTATATGTCTGTTGTGCGTCATCGTTCCTTATCGAGTGCGTCAATTTCTTGTTTGCTTTTCCTATCTGTTCCATAACAACTCAAATCCTTTAGACAGTCAACACATTCTGTAGACAGGTTGGCACGACTTAATATTCACTTTTGTCCCACAACTGGTCCATTCAATGGCACAAAATACAAGAGTATTGAAAATGAGCGGACATTCTTAAAAGACAAGAAATATAGGTCAAAAGGTCAGAAATTCTACTACATACCCGCCTTCCAGGGTCTTAAGACCCTGGACCAAAACAATTTCTGATATAGACCACTAACTTAAATCTCTACCGCAGATAGAGGCAAAAACCTCAATGTTTTTATACGAGGCAAAAATTCCGTCTATGACCCTCCTTCAGAGCGATCGCTGTTACCAGCCTGCAGTAAAACCATCTCACAGAACACAATTAGTGGCCTACCCTTTGATTTAGTAAAGGAATAACAAATACTTTGATCATGAACATCATTGAACATAAATAGATGAATGTATATAGACTTATGACTGTAAGACATTTGCAAAAATATTTTTCCCGGCATTTTCAATGGATGTAGTTACCAATATAGTTAATTACCAATTAATTTTGAACACACAACTGAATTTCGTATGAGTCCATGTTCGATTAGTGCTCGTATAGATGGCTCGGTGGTGCCTCAGGCTGGTGGCCTGCCGACACCTCGTTGGGCTTTTGGCTGCCTTGGTGAAGAAAGAGATCCACTCAAACAGTCTGTCTCTGTCTCTTCTTGGGGTGTGGTTCAGTCCATTGGGCAGACTGTTCAGTGGCCGGTGCGTGCTGGCCGAAATTGGGGAAAACTCAGGTAGAGTTGGAGCTGTGGGGGCTTTGGGGAAGGCTGGGGCAGAGTATGGGGTGTGGGGCTTTGGTCCAGGCCCTCGGCTTGCTTCAGGGCCTCCTTCCACAGCTGCTGGAGTCCCGACGGACACATATTGGCTGGCAACCTTAGTCGTTCTCGTCATCGCTGGCAAGGTGTTGTCTCTCCTCTCGGTTCCTACCAGTCAGGTATCGGGTGTTGGTCCTGGATTGGCTTTGACCGTGCCCCTCTTAGCGAGTGCAAGGGAATCTGGAGTGGCTGCTTTCATCCTCAAATCTGCACAGAGGAACTGGCACACAAATTCTACATTTTGCAAACTTACCATTTTGGTCTCATGGTCTTTCCACCTTCCTAGGAAGCTGCTGGTCCTGAGAAGTGCTGATCTTGTGACTGAAGAAGATTAACCTGTTTTCTTAAAATAGGTGCCGTTGTTTGACCTAATCTTTTTGGGGAAACCATGTCGGGATATTAGATCATTCACAAAACATTTAATTACTGAATTGGCACCCTCTTTTGAGGTTGGGGTTGCTTTCGCCAACCACTGCAATTGTCAATCTAAATCATTACGTTCCTTTATCCTTGTACCGGATTGATCATATTGATTAAATAAAACCTCAACACGCTCAAATTTGACCCAATCCAAACTCACCTCCCCCCTCTGTCCCTCTCACAGGGACAGTGTTAGTCGTAGTAATAGTAATAGTAATAGTAGTAGTAGTATTAGTAGTTTCAGAAACATCCAAGAAAAAGAAAAGGCAGCTGATAGTCAAGTGCAGCAAGAACAGAGGCGGAGGACAGGTCATGTTTGAGGTCACTGTTCGCTTTTGCAATAGTACTTTGATATTTTACAACACCTAGTGAATTATTGTGGCCTCAATAATTCACTAAATAGTTGTATTTAATTTAGTCTATCTATGATGGGACAATGCACAGAAACATTAAGTTCAGAAACAGATATGTTCTGTACTAGATTATATCTAAATAGCTACTTTCCATCTGTAGTCCCTGGCTACCTAAATTAAGGGGATCCACAAATCAAGCAATAGAATTATGACACTAATTAATCATAATAAATATATACATTCATAATAATCAATAATTAATCAAAAATAATCATACTGTAGCATGTAATCAGATTAAGAGAAATCCTAAAATGCCCCTTCATGGACAAATTCTTAATATACAATACAACCACACCTTATTGACATCATCACACAAAGACAATACATGCTCTTGTTCACATCTGTCATCATTCATAACAACAACCAAGATTTTAACAGCCATACCTCAAAATTTACAACAAAAATGCTCTCATGGATTAATATAATACTCATTAAATTGATGTGTCAACATAATGCCCATCTTAGTGACCGTCTGAGCAGCCTTGATTGCTCCAAAGCCACTTTTTAATTTCAAATTTTCTATTCCTTTTGTTATAACGTGGAGAAGGCTAATTGGTCTGTACATGTTCTGGTCTTCTTTATTTCCTGCTTTATGGATTTAATCATAGTAGCAGTTTCTCGACGTGGTAGGTAAAGTGTTTTCCGTTTAATTTATTTATCAATCGTTGTTATACGAGCAATAATACAACCCTTATATGTTTTTAGGAAGATAGTGTCCGACCCATATATATATCTCTAGGTCGTGAGTCTGATAATGCAGTGAAGATTTTGTTCAATTTTGTTTCATTTGTTAATTCTAAAATTAGTCCATATGAATAAATGACAATCATTTGCACTGATTTTGAGGGACTCTTTATTCAGGGTTTGTACAGACTGGATGAAATGTTCATTAAAATTATTACTTATGTCCAGACTGTCTGCGATAGTAGCGCCATTGATATTTAATGTTATAGTGTTGTTTCTTGTTTGCTCTCTTTCCGTAAGTTTGTATCTGGTTTTCCATAACTTTCTAATGTTCCCTTTTGCAACTCTGATTACTTCTAAGTGAAAGTCAGCCTTAGACTTCCGCATAAACATTGTAACTTTGTTCCTCCAAACTTTTAAATCATACGATTTGTATTTAGACCTGTTATAATTGCTCTTATGAGAGCTGAGTCCTCATGTCTTTATTAGAATCCAAATTGTTTTATTAATCCAATGGTATTTTTATTTTAACTCTTCTTTCTGGTTTTGTATTCGTGTATTTACAGATGTTCTCTTTGATTTTTGTCATCCAATTGTAATTCTAGTAGGGCTGCTTATCATTTGTATCATGTAGAAGCCGTTTATAATATCCTTAAGTTTCTTTCTACGTGTTTTATTTAACCAGTCCAGATTAACGTCCCCCATGACGTTACTTCTTTCATACTATGCTGTTTGAGGATGTCTGAAAATGAATCAAGAAAAATGTCTTTAGCTGTGGTCGGTCGGTATACTACAATTACCTTGAAATACATTTCTGAGGAACATGTAATTTTGATTTCAACATACTCAAATTGATCTACTTTTAATGTTTTCCCTTTCATAAATCATAATTCCTCCCCCCTTTGTCACTCGATCTGTCTTTTCTGTAATCTTGTCCCCCGGGACATTAATTAGAACAAAAGTTGTTGTGGGTTTTAACCATGTCTCTGATAGACAAGGTAATCCGGATTAGAGTCTGACAGTAACTGCTGGATTTGTTCAGTATGTTTCCTGTGGTAGAAAGTTTAATAATGCGGACACGTTTGTTACTGAATACTTTCTACAGACTTCTGTCTCTCTGCGACTTTGTGTATGTAATAAGCAACTATAAATATTTGATATGCTTAAATTTTATTTTAGCTCAGCTGTTGTGTAGCTGCTAGCTCTTTGTAGCCTACAGCAGGAATGTCCAAATTCCAACCAATAGCTATGTTTTTAACAGACAACCGAAATAATTGAAAATGTGGTATTTGCGTATCGGTTCAATCAGCGGCAGCTACGCCCTGTTTTATCATTTGACCTAAATTTTTTGGTTTCGTAGGCAGGACAGAGGGAACAATGTGGGTCATTAGTTGTCCATCTTACACCATTCTAATTGTTGTAAGGATAGTTCACATGAGCGGCCATACCTTGAGTCCCACCATATATAAGAGTCAAAAGGCTCCTATTATGAGTCGTCTAATTGGTGATCATACACTTTGGCGGTTTGGGTGGCAGGGCACACGGACGCACCTCCGTCAGCCAGCGCTAGGACAGTTGGAGCAGTCCCCGTCTTCCATTCGTTCCTGGGAGGCGTCCCTATTAGTTGTCCGCTGATGTCGTGCTGTCAGGCAACATCAGGAAGTTCCTTCTGTGCGGTATTGAATTGTCAGGGCACAGTTCGTAAGCAGGTCATTACAAGGTGTGTGCAGGTTGACCACAAAGGAATGCTTCAAAGATTGTGTTGAACATTGTCCGTTGACACTTATGTCTAGCAGGGGTCTGTTTGTATCCTGCTGTTCGTCCTGCTGTCACACCTGTATTTTTTGTGAGCATGTTCTGGCTACAACTTTGGAGCTTGTCTTGTTCAGAGAAGCTGGCAGTCCCCCGGCTGCACATCCTTTCCACCCTCGCTTGACCTAGCACAACCGTGGCTACCACCCAAGTCCGTCTGTATGGTTTTACGTTTTGTTGAGGTTTTTTCCTCCAGAATTTGGAACTCAAAACATGTACACCCATCGTTTTCATATCCTCTCGGTTAGTTCAATTTGCATATCACGTTTTAAAATTACAGTCTTAACTATCCCATTAATTGCTAATCAAAAACCTTAATTCAAAGATTGTACGTACTACTTCATGCGTATTTAAGTACCCTTTTAATTCACCTAAAGATTATCTATAAGTTAATTTAAACTATCATTTGTCTATCAGTAGGCGCGAGCAAGCTGTCATGCTTGCACTCTGACCTCCTGCTGTGCGTGATACTCTCCAAAACAAAGGAATGTTTTTATTCACGTTTCTCCTTATCTTTCAGCTAAATCTTTTAATCTTTTAACTTTTAACGTCCGTACTGTGTTTATTTTTATTGTCTGCATTTTAATTTTGCTTTTATTTTCTTTCATTTCACTTTGTTGTCTGTGAAGCACTTTGAGTCTTGTCCTTTCCTGGAAAAACGCCACACAAAAAAAGCTGCCCCGCCTTGCCTTGCATGTCTCCGACTGGTTATCCAACTTAGTCATAACAAACACACAAGGCCATGCTCTAAGCGCCATGCCTAATCACACTTCTCCTTTTTTTTTTTTTTTTTAAATTTTTTTAACACTTTACATATCGGCTCTTATTCTAATTATTAATGTAGGCTGTTATTTGTAATTATTATTCAACACTATTCACAGCAAACAGTTGTAAAGTTATAGTTATTCGCATTATACTCTCAAAATCTATAGCTAACTGAAAGCTGTTGAGATTTGGTTTGCCTACTTCATCTCAGTGGCCTAGTGGTTAGAGTGTCCGCCCTGAGATCGGCAGTCGCAAGCTCAAAACCCCGGTCGAGTCATACCAAAGACCATAAAAAACTTGGGAGCCAAATCACCAAACATGATTCCCCCACCTCCCAGGGGCAATCACGGGGGATGGGCCAAATGCAGAGGACAAATTCCACCACACCCAGTGTGTGTGTGACAATCACTGGCACCCCAACTTTAATTCTAACTTTATTCTGTCATGCCATTATCCTCTTCTAGCTCAACATCCAGAAGTATGGTGTACTGCAATGTCTAAATAAAACTATAAATTACTCCAAACTAAAATGTCAGACTGCACTTTAAAGTTACTTTTATTAAATTAATTTCCAAACTAGCCACCACCACAGCAGACATCTTCCTCAATCCCATCCCAATACTCCCATAAATTAGAAAGGTGTTTCACAACAGTGGTTAAGTAGTTATTTTAAGTAATAGATCTCAATATGTAGAAATTAATAAGACTAAATTTGCCCTAGTGTGTGAATGTTGTCTGTCTATCTATCTGTGTTGGCCCTGTGATGAGGTGGCGACTTGTCCAGGGTGCAAAGTCAAATTGTGACGCCAATTTGTGTAGTGGAAATTGACAGAGTATATGAACTACATTCTTGAGAATAGTAATTGATCATTAATATGTTGGAAGCCGCATATTGAACATATTAAAGAAAATATCCAAATCCATTGCTATTCGGTATAAAGTTAAACACATGCTGAATAAGAAATGTCTGCACATGTTATATTATTCATTTATTTTTCCATATGTAATATTGTTTTGAAGTTTGGGGAAATGTTTATAGAAGAAATATAGACCCAATACTTAAAATTAAAAGGCTCATTTCAATATTACACAAAGCATTATTGTTATGATCATACCAATCCATTTTTTAAGTCATAATGTGTTAAATGTTCAGATAATTTAATTTTAAAACAATTGCAATTATGTTTCCGAGTAAAGAACAACAGCCTTCCAGTTTGTATTCTTAGCTTATTTACCTTATGAGGAGAAAACTATCATTTATGGGGGATATTGATTTTTTAAAATAGGTCAAGTAAAATAAAAATAAAAACACAAATGTATTTCAGTTTTAGGAGTTAAATGATGTACCATCCTCAGTGATGAGCTGAACACATGTAGTTTTTTGTTATGGTTTTGGAGACCCTTGAAAAATAAAGTTTTTTGAACATTCTAAAATATAGTAACAATTACTTTCATCTTTTAACGTTGATGTTCCAGGTAATTTAATGTTCAGTAATTGTATATCATAGGCCAATATAAGCTTTGGCTTCCGCCTATTCTTTTTTCGGTCATTCTTTTTTCTTTTCTTTTCTGTGTGTAAATGTGTATGATTGTTAATATGTATCCATCTGGGCTCGTGAACTTAATTCTAAATATTTATTTTGTTGAAGAATTATTCTTCTATAATTATATTTATAAAGGATTTTGAATTGTCGCTATTTTAAAATATTTAAAATCTCAGGTACCCCTTGGCATACCTTCAAGTACCTCCCTTTTTTATCCGGGCGGAAACACCATACCCGCCTTTGAGAACTACTGGTTTAGCCTATAAAAAATCCTTTGTCTCATACATCATTACACTGTACAACTCCTCTTTGGGGGGGCTAGGATGACAGGGAATGCAAAACAATAACAGTGCAATACTTTTTTATATCATGGTCGTTAATGCCTAGTTTCTCTTATTTTACTGTTCTATTTTTATTCTCCTTGTAATATTTTTCTGTTTTGTTTCCTTTTATACCCTTATTAGTTACTGTTTACTTTTTAGTTCTTCTTCCTGAGGGAACTGTCCTGAAGGAATCAATAACGTTTTATCTGTCTATCTATCTATCTATTACTAACCCGAGCACAATTCATGACGTCATGCTCATCTTGCAGACAGTTATTTCCATTTAGTTTTATTCTCTATTTGTAATTCTACATGTACCAATGTCACATAGAAATTTGCTTTCTTTGTTATTTATTTACATTATTATTTCTGGTTTACTTGCTGTCTGTTTACTTAAGTTCTCATATTTTGGTCTGTCTTCCTTCTGATTAGAATTTGTTTAACGCTTCTCTACGTTTTGTTTTGACAATGGCGCTGAGTGGCTCTTATCTGTACTTCTTCAGACTCTATGTTTCACAGATGCCCTTAGATGTATTAGAATATAAATTTAACTTTTATTTTATTGTGTGTTTATTCCTAAAAAAATTAAAATGTCAATGTATGATCAATTTATCTTTATCAAATTTAAATTCAATATTATTAATTTATTTGTTGTATAACTATTAATTCAAAGTTAGAATGTGTCCTAATCTATGATGTTCGTGCGTGTGTGTTTGTCTCAACTTCCACACAGAAACTGGATGGATCAGATAAGCAACAAGGCTGTACCAAAAAAAAAAAGTATACTAGACATATAAATGAATGATGAATTAAACAATGTTTCAATGTCCCACAATCCGTATTTATTTATTGATAATTAACCGTGTAATTTTCCATATATCTATTATTTTACTGGACTTAGCAAGCACCTACTACTAGCACACTCTACAGACCGAGAATAACTGTTCAACCACACTTAGTAATGCCAAGCTAGATGCTAACCTAGCCTTACTATGCCTCAGTAAGCAAACTTTTGCTAACCTAGCCCAATGCTATGCTAACACAATGCTAACCTAGCTCAATGCTATGCTAACACAATGCTAACCTAGCTCAATGCTATCAGTGTCACTCCTCTTCGAACCAATGCCTCACGCAGCTGCCACTCACACAGCCTCGTCACACGCACACACTCTTATCTCAAAATGTCTCCCAGCTGAGACTATATGCGTCACACAGTCACTCACACACAGAGAATTTACCAGCACAGTTAAAAGTAAATGCAATAGACAACTACTTTTCTCATCCAGAAGCACAGCTGTATCATATCAGAACCTTAATAATAAGAACAACATTTATCATTCACTCTTAGATGGACAAATAGTCAAGTTTAAGGAGGGTATTCTGGACTTCCCTGCTTAGGCTGCTGCCCCCGCGATCCAACCTCCGAGAGCGGAATAAGATAATTAAATGGATAAATCATTCACTCATATGTTTTCTGTACATAAACTTTGTCTACTTTCTCACACGCGCACACATTTTAGACAATTTCCAGACTTTTACAGATAGCGGGGCTGTGAGAAAAAGCGAGAAGGGAGGTTGCGAGAGGGGGGGAAAGGAAGGGGGGAATTAAACCAGATAAGAAACCAGGTGCTACACCAATGTTATTACAATACGCAGATATATATATATATAAATAAAAAAAAAACACACATTTTTATCCCACAAACCACTCCCCCGAGGTCCGGACCAATATAAACAACTAATGCACGCGTGCTTTTGTGGAATCGGCCGTCTCATATCACAAAAACCAGGTTCCATCATTGCTCATAAAACGGCGATTAACCCGTTTCATTGGAGCAACACCTGCGTTATCCCTGACCAACACGGAAAAACCTGGCCTAACGCCCAATAGGACCACTGGAAATCACCCAGCATCCTACAGACTCGTGTCTGGTCAGTCCATACAGTTTCACCAAGTTTCACCAAAGCTCTACCATATGCAGCCCGATCAATACCTGTCTATTTGCAGCAAATTTCCAAATTCGTCGTGACAGCTATACGCTCAGTTGATCTCCTTTACCGGAGTCAATGAGCGGTCACCTATAAGAGGCTTTTCCCACCGCTGCAGTTTCCACATAAACAGATATGTTGCACCTTCATAGACGTCATCAATTTGTATGGGCCAAATGTCACACCAAGTTAGCAACTCTTGCCTATAATTTAGCTGTATCCAACTCCGGCTAACCTAATGTACTTGCAGAAAAAAGCATCCTCTGCCAACAACGACAGAGGATGAAGAGGTTAAAAGAAATTTTTCGTCTCACATCGTCTTATGCTTCAAAAACACTCCAAACCACCAAAATTCTATCAACATTCCCCTTATGTTAAAAACAAGAAATCACACGTTTTCAACAAACACACAGACAAATGATCACATATAAAACAACTCAATCCAACCATAATTTACCCCATTCCAGGTTGTTTTTGGAGAACCTGACTAAACCTATCTTTTATCAAAAATAGATTCAGCAATTAGTCTTATCGATCCGGCTCTCTCCAGGCAGAAAATGTTTACACTTTAAGCAAAACGCTTACCTTGTTATGCGCACGTGCAGCACACTGTCTGCCTGACTGAGAGAGCGCGGAGCGGCTGTCGACCTGTAGCTTCTAAACCATCCTGTTTGTGACGCCAATTTGTGTAGTGGATTGTCCGAAGCTTAAGCAGGCAACAAAAGTAGTTTAGTACAACAAATTTATTTACCCATTATCAGAAGTGCAGGTTGAATTGAGTTGGCCGTGCAGACAAACCACAAGTTACTCCGGAGCCAACAAGACACACACAAGCCAAAATCACTCCCCAGTTCCGGTCTTCTGCCATTTTTTATATGTCTGTTGTGCGTCATCGTTCCTTATCGAGTGCGTCAATTTCTTGTTTGCTTTTCCTATCTGTTCCATAACAACTCAAATCCTTTAGACAGTCAACACATTCTGTAGACAGGTTGGCACGACTTAATATTCACTTTTGTCCCACAACTGGTCCATTCAATGGCACAAAATACAAGAGTATTGAAAATGAGCGGACATTCTTAAAAGACAAGAAATATAGGTCAAAAGGTCAGAAATTCTACTACAAAACCAGCAAATGCCAGTGTCTTTCAGTGGGCTTGACTTGCACTGAGTTTTGCTCTTGCTCTTTCCCAGAGTGCCCAAATATGACCCACTTTGTCACTGATGATAATGTGGATGAGTGACAGGGATGGCTACCAAAAACAGCCCATGAAGAACACCAGCCAAAGAGCTGGGGAGTTTAACGTGAGGAGAGGGCTCATTCCTCCTCAGATTGTTTTGTTTGATGAACATTTGTTTGATTTAACGTGAGGAGAGGGCTCATTCCTCCTCAGAGTGTTTTGTTTGATGAACATTTGTTTGATTTGAAACAGTAATTTAATTTGTACTGTGTGAAGTTAAGTTATAGTTATAAAAAGATCATCCAAACTACAATCCTGTCACCTGTCTCCTTTGTGTGCTATTGCTGAGCTGTGTGCCTCATCCCCCGGTGATGTCAAACGGTACAGTACAATATATTGTTATGCAATGCAACATATTATTTTATTTGGGACAGTTTATATATTTAGTGATGAATGATTATGCATACTATTTACATATTTGGCATTGCTGGATTCATCACAACCATGTGTCAATGTTTCACTTTCTTTCATTTGGGAGACCTCATACACTTAGTGATGTAACACACTGACTATACATGCTATATTCATATATTTGGTATCACTGGATTCAGCACAGCCCCATCTTTCCAAAAAGCCATGATGTGTGTGTTTATGACAATCCCTGGCAAAGCAACTACAAAGTAAATGAGAATATTCTGCATAGATATTCATTTTTTGTGTGTCCGCTTATTTTAGGCAAGTGTTCATAGGTCTCTATATGTTACACACATCAAGATATTCACATCCAGTTTGTTCTAATAGGTAAAGCAACTTCCTGACCACAATTATGCCAAGTTTCAAAGCTGTCAGAGCTTGTGTTATTAATCTACATAAGTTTATATGGCTTAACTCCCATACGGCCAGGCTGTATTTTTGTTCTTTTTTAAGTTTGGGGTGTATGACAATATGTATCAATTTAACAATGTTTGCAGTAAAATATTTTAACCTAAGAACCCATTTCATATATGGGAGACCTTAGAGATGAGGAAAAACATTGTTAGATTTTGTTCTACCTCCGGTAGGGGTATCTCAAATTTTGAGGGGCATTGTCACTGGCCTATAAGGTGGTGTGGTATTACTAGTCTTGGTGGGGACGACGCCTTCCATCATTTACAGACCACATTTGTCTGAATACGGTCTATTTGAAAAATCCCAAAAAACTGCCAAACTGTCCAGGTGACTTTTCCTGTTTTATCCACAATTTCTTCATTTTTACTTTCTTTTCTCACTCCATGCAAAGAATCAACCACCAGACAACAAGATGGCGGAACCAAATTTGATAGTTGATACTGTTACCTGATTGGCCGTTCGCGTTTCACTTCCTGTGTTGCCTGAGAGAAAGTGTCTTTGTTCATGCAACCAACCTTGCTTTGCAACTTCCGGTTTCTTCCGACGAAGAAGAAAAAGAAAAACAAAAAGGTTTTACCAAACACATTTTCTAATGATCTAAAAATGTCTCACAGCTTGTGGTGACCTTCAGGCAACAGCCGACTAGAAGGTGACCTGTGAGTGACGACTAATCAGACGAGGATGCCAAGTCTGCTGGAGAGATTTCATGACTGAACAGGATAAATGTTAAAGGATAGTGTTCCCTTTGGCAGTGATTGTCCACTTTCTGCTTGAGCTGGCTGTCTGACCACATACTCTAACAATGTCCTCATTTGGACCTTTTTTCTTCTTTCTTAGAAGGCATATTTCTCCTCTTTCTCTGGTTCTTTGAAAACTTCACTTTTTGTCCACTTCAAGCTCGTTATTGAGGATGATTATGACGACTTTACGTCAACGTCTACACTCTTTCATCAAACAATCATTGTCAACTGTGCAAACACAGCAATTACATTATTTTTTGGTATAACATTTAGAATGAAACTTTTTCAAAACAGGTTACAGGTTAGAGAAGCTCCTTCTGGTTGCATGGAGATGGCCTCAACACACATTACAAAATGTAAATAGATGTTAAAAAATAATAATAATAATTGGCAACACTAAATTGGCCCCAGTGTGTGAATGTGAGTGTGAATGTTGTCTGTCTATCTGTGTTGGCCCTGTGATGAGGTGGCGACTTGTCCAGGGTGTACCCCGCTTATCCCCGAAGGGGATAAGCGGTAGAAAATGGATGGATGGATGGATATATATATATATATATATATATATATATATATATATATATATATATATATATATATATATATATATATATATATATATATATATATATATATATATATATATATATATATATATATATATATATATATATATATATATATATATATATATATATATATATATATATAGGGATGATGCTCGAAACCGGTTTTCCCGGTTGTTCGATAAGAAAAGAACTGAGTCCTCGGACTCTAATCCCTTTTTGAGAACCGGTACCCGTTATCGAGACCACTATAGTAAAGAAAAAGAGTTGGTTCTTTATTCGAATCCCTCGGAACTAATCCCGTCCCGACAAGAAATGCTCCGTGAGACATCACAAGAAATGACGTCACGTTGCTCAGTCATTAGGCGCAGATAGCGAAAGCAGGAGAAAAAGAAATGGACCGGAAAAAGCGCTCCAAGGTGTAATAAAGTTCAAAACAAAAGGTATAATCCAATGAATAACTTTACTGAGAGATTTGAGCAGGGTGCAAACACATGACGAACACTTTTACGACCAACCGGAAACATAGCAATCAGGCTAGCAACGCACCTCCTTTACGGAAGCTGTCGCAACATTCTTAAAGCAACCGCAGTACATACATATATATACAACATATATGACATCTCCCTTTTTTAACTTTTGTTTTTCTTTCCTTGTAAACAAAACAAAATCACACTGTATATGTGTTGTCTGTCTAATTATAAATAATGCAGACGAGGCGTGTTGGCTGAGTTCTTGACGTTTACTTTCACAGCGTGCTTATAACCTCATTCTTAGCTGCCGGCGTGGCGACATGCAACAACACTTTTCGGGGCTACAGCGCATGCTCGTCACTCCCGTTACATGCTGGGTAGTGTAGTTGTTATATTCCCTAGCTCATAACATCACATCTTTCCCCCTATAAAGAAATAATGTTAACTCAATAAAGTGTATTTCTTTTTTTAGCTTTAACTTTTCATTTTTTAGCATTGTAACCACATTTTCAAACAACTTTTCTCTTCATAGAATTTTCTCTCAATAAAGAAATAAAGTGCAAAAATGTCAATGCATCATAACAAACAGTTATGTCAACACTTTTTATTTTATTTTAAATTTTTATTTTTTTATTTGTAAACAACTCGAAAAAACCAACAGTTCTTCACAACTCTCAATCAGCCTCTTAGGTGGCTGAACATGTCTCTTAGGTCTAGACAGTCTCTCAACAGCAGATGACGCGGACACTGCTGTCAGTCCTTGGTCAGCAAGGTCAGGGTCCGTGTCAGCAAGTTCTGCAGGTCCAGCTGAGTCCTGTTGAGCCTTTTCCTGAGTAATAGCTGTAGTTAGTATGTTCCAATAGCAGCAGAAGTGCACTTTTTGGAGAGCTGTATTATTTTCAGTTTTGTGCCCAAGGGACTGATTTTATTTAACACTATATTATTATTTATACACCTATAGTGATCACAGAGACAGGTTGTTTTTGTGTTACTGTATATATTTGTTTTTCTGAAAAATCCCACTTAATATACTCTGGGTAACAACAGTCAATATTTATTTTATTTTTTTAGGGGGGTAACAGTCAATATTTATTTATTTATTAGATTTTATTTTTTTCTTATATAATAAAAGTGAGCTTTTGTTAAACCAAATATTGTGGGTTTTTTTCCATATACAACAACCTATCTGGACTCGATAAGAGAATCGATAAGAAATCGGTTCGATAAGAGGATTCGATAATGGCTCAAACTCGATAATTTCTTATCAAACATCATCCCTATATATATATGGACAAAAAAATATATTTTTTAGTTTATATACTGTATCTATATTTTTGTTAATATATTTATTAGAGTTTTTTTTTTTTTTTTGTCCTGTCCAGCTTCTCAGGCAAATCATATAGTTGATGTAGATGCCCATATCGACTGTTCAAATTGACTAAGCAAAAGAGAAAAGTCGGATACGTCTCTTGTTGCCTTATTTGTATTTGAATTTATTAAATGTATTTATATTATCATTTGGTGCAGCCTGGCCGGAGCAGGAGGGGATGGAAAGAGAAAAAAAGGAAGACAGAGGGGGAAATTGTGGGGACAAGAGGGGGATAAGACAGAGAGACAAAAACAACAACAGCAAACACAACAATAACAACAACAATAGTGCAGCATCAGCTAATACGATATGTACAAATATGATGGTAAAAGTGATAACAAAGAAACAGTTAGCGAAATAAATAACACAGAAATGACAATGAGCACTACAAATGGAGCAATATAAATACCAATAGAAATAGTGCTATTGATAATGAACAATACCAATAATTTAGCTCTATTAGAGTTTTTTCCCTATATCGATTCATCATTTTCAAAAATCGATAAAATATATATATAAACTAAAAAATATATTTATTTTTAGTGTATATGCACACACACATATATATATATATATATATATATATATATATATATATATATATATATATATATATATATATATATATATATATATATATATATATATATATATATATATACACATACCGTATATATACATACATATATACACCGTATATATACATACAGTACATATATACACACATACATATATACATCACCTGGGGATAGGTTGATTGGCAAGACTAAATTGGCCCTAGTGTGTGAATGTGAATGTGAGTGTGAATGTTGTCTGTCTATCTGTGTTGACCCTGTGATGAGGTGGCGACTTGTCCAAGGTGTACCCCGCCTATCGCCCGAATGCAGCTGAGATAGGCTCTAGCACCCCCCGCGACCCTGAAAGGGACAAGCGGTAGAAAATGGATGGATGGATTTTTAATCACTGCTATGTTGAAATTGTAACTAATATTGATACTCTTGTTGATAATATTCATTTTTGTTTCACTACTTTTGGTTTGTTCTATGTCGTGTTTGTGTCTCCTCTCAATTGCTCTGTTTATTGCCGTTCTGAGTGTTGCTGGGTCGGGTTTGGTTTTGGAATTGGATTGCATTGTTATGGTATTGCTGTGTATTGTTTTTTTGGATTGATTAATTTTAAAAAATATATATATATATATTTTTTAAATACATAAAAAAAAAAATATATATATATATATATATATATATATATATATATATATATATATATATATATATATATATATATATATATATATATATATATATATATATATATATATTGTGGTACCTGATTTTCACCAAGATGCAGGATTGGGTTTGCAGCAAGCCGAAAAGGGCATTTATTGTACAAGTCTTTTTTAGGAAGGGCGGGGTGTGGAAATAGCAAACTTAAAGTGTTCATTAATAAACATAAATATCTCCCATCTGGGGCTCTCAGTCCTTCACACAGCACACTTCTTTAAAAGGTCAAAGGTCATTGGTCATTGCCTATAAAACAATAGAAACACAACATAAGTAAAACATTTCACTAGTAATGTCCTTAGTGGTGAAATAGTGGATGTCTCAACTTACCGCCTGATGCACCTGCCTTGACACAGAGGAGAGCCAGACTTGAATGAGGCAGAGTTAAGAAAGGTCTGTAGCTGGGCCCCACCTGGCCGCGCATCTGGTGGCACTTCAGGCTGATCGAGTAGGTACAAGGGAATGTACCGCCCCTCGATGATGCGGCCAAGGCTGGGGCGTTGTCTTCCGTGTTCCACTCTGCCTCCATTCTCTGGCTCCTCCCCTGTGAGGTGCCTACCTGTCAGGCGGTGCTTGAGTGAGACTCCACATATCCCCCCCTTAAGCTCGCCGGTCGGTCCGGGAGCTTCTTTGTCCTCTTCATAGAGCCGGGACATGGCGTCTGCATGTGGGATCGCCTTCCCAGGCCGATATTCCACGGTGAAGTGATAATTTTGTAGTTCTAGGAACCAGCGTGTGACGCGTTCATTTCGGTCCTTATTTGTTGACATCCACTTCAGGGGGGCGTGGTCTGTCACCAAGGTGAAGGTCCTACCCCATAGGTAGTAGCGGAGGTGGTGAATGGCCCACTTGACTGCCAAGCACTCCTTTTCTACTGTGGCATAATTTCGCTCATGGCTCTGGAGCTTCCTACTAATAAACATCACTGGGTGCTCTTCTCCGTCCACGAGCTGGGCGAGCACGGCTCCAATTCCCGTGCCTGAGGCGTCAGTGTGGAGGATGAACGGCTGACTGAAGTCGGGGGCTTTCGACACCGGTTCTTCACACAGGGTTTTCTTCAACATCTGGAAGGCAGTCTCGGCCTCAGCCGTCCAGGTGACATGATGGGGCAGTTTGTTCCGTGTTAGTTCATACAACGGTGTTGCAATCATAGAGAAATGTTTAATAAACTTTTGATAATATGACACCAGGCCAATAAATGATTTCACTTGTTTTTTTGTCAATGGGCGTGGCCATTCCCTGATGCGCTCCACTTTGCGGGCCTGGGGTTTCACGCAGCCTCTTCCTATTGTGTAGCCGAAATAATCCGTCACCGTCAGACCCACTCGGCACTTCTTAGCGTTGACAGTCAGTCCGGCACGTCTAAGGGCTCCTAGGACCGCGTTGAGATGCTGGAGATGGAGAGACCAGCTGGTGCTGTGAATCACAATATCGTCCAGGTAGGCGGCTGCGTATTCTTGGTGGGGTCGTAGAATTCTGTCCATCATCCTCTGGAATGTTGCAGGAGCCCCGTGGACCCCGAACGGCAAGACGGTATATTGGTGTGGAGAAGGCTGTTTTAGGTTTCGCCCTTTCCGTCAATGGCACCTGCCAGTAGCCCTTGGTCAGGTCCAGGGTGCTGACGAAACGAGCAGGTCCGAGCCGCTCTATCAGCTCATCTACTCTGGGCATGGGATACGCATCATACAGTGAAATCTCATTCAATTTGCGAAAGTCATTACAAAATCTCAGGGACCCGTCTGGTTTTGGCACAATAACAATCGGGCTGGACCACGGACTATGGGATTCCTCTATTACTCCCAGTTCTAACATTTTCTTTACCTCTTCTTTTATAGCCGCCCGCCTGGCTTCTGGGATTCGGTAGGGTCTTTGTCTTATCACCTTTCCGGGTTTGGTCTCAATGTCATGTTTGATCGCCTGGGTCCTTCCTGGCAGTTCCGAGAGGCGGTCCTGGTTCCGTCCCAGAAGTTCCTTCACCTCCTGCTTTTGGGACGGGGAGAGGTCCTCTCCTATAGGTACCGGGGGAGTGGTCTGGGGAGAGTGTGCAGTTAAAAACGCAGCAGATGGCAACGGTTCTGCCGCATGCCATTTTTTCAGAATATTTACATGGTAAATTTGGTGACCTTTCCGACGGCCTGGCTGGTTTATCTTGTAGTTGACGGGGCCCATTCTCTCAGTTACATCGTAAGGCCCCTGCCATCTGGCCAAGAACTTGCACTCGCTGGACGGAACTAATACCAGCACTTTTTCCCCAACTTGGAACTCTCGGAGTGTGGCACCTCTGTTGTACGTTCTCGCCTGTTCTCTTTGAGCTTTTTCCATATGTTCTCTTACCATGGGCCAGATTTTGCGAGCCCGGGCTTGTAGTTGGGCGACATGGTCGATCACACTGCGGTGTGGCGAGGGGTGGTTCTCCCAGGTCTCTTTCGCAATGTCCAGCACGCCTCGGGGACGTCGGCCATAGACTAGCTCAAAGGGGGAGAAACCAGTGGACGCCTGGGGGACCTCTCTGATGGCAAAGAGGACATAAGGAATGAGGTGATCCCAGTCTTTCCCGTCTTCGTCGGCTACTTTTTTTTAGCATCTTCTTCAACGTACAGTTGAAACGTTCCACCAGGCCATCTGTCTGAGGATGATATACAGAAGTTCGTATGCGTTTCACTTTCAGCCATTTGTATAGCATGGTTAGTACTTGTGACATAAAACATGTGCCCTGGTCCGTTAAAATCTCCTCTGCAATTCCCACTCGGCTAAACATCATAAATAGTTCGTGTGCTATAGCTTTGGCTGAGGCTGTGCGTAATGGTACAGCCTCCGGATATCGGGTGGCATAGTCTACTATTACCAGTATGTAGCGATGTCCTCTCGCTGACTTCGGGAGTGGTCCAACGATGTCCATTGCCAGACGCGAGAACGGGGTGCTGATGATGGGGAGCGGTACCAAGGGGTTTCGATACGTGGGTCTAGGTGCAGTCTTTTGGCATTCGGGACAGCCCTTGCAGAAGTCTTCTATGGCTCGTTTCACACCGGGCCAATAGAAGCGGGTTATTACGCGGCCATATGTCTTTTGTACACCTAGGTGCGCTCCCAGCTGATGAGTATGGGCAAGATAAAGCACTCGGGAGATATGAGACTTAGGCACCAGCAGTTGCTCAATTATGTCCCCGCCCTTAGTAAACACCCCTCTATACAGAAGGCCATTTTTAATAAAAAAAATATGGTGAATTAACGGCACTCACCCCTTCACATTTCTGTCCATCAATTTCCACGACTTGCTCGCGGGCTCAGCTGAGGTTCTGGTCATTCCACTGGGCAGTGGCGAACTCGCCCGTTTTAGGGTTGCTGCTCTCTTCAGGCATGGGGAACTCCACAAAGGGGTCCCCTTCCTCTTCTGCCTTCTCCTCCTTCCGGCTCTCCCGTCGCTCCTCTTCAGCAGAGCTGTCACTCAGTGGGGCCTCTGACGAGGGCCGAAACGCGGGGCAGGCCGCAAGCGGTCTCGTACCTTTTTGTCCATTGTTGTGGCGGCGACGCTGCCGTGGAATGGCACCTGGGATGTAGCTCGGGGTCCAGTAACGTTCAAAGAGTAAACAGTCGGACCCAATAAGTAGTGGAACAGGCAGGTTTGGTACCACTCCAGCTGGTACCAGTGCCTCACCTCGGGGTGTCTGAATGTGTATGTGGCTCACCGGATACTGGCGGACATCTCCATGTACGCACGTCACTGGAACGGTGTCTTTGCTGAGGGGTCCGGCCAAGTCAGCGTGTACCAAGGTCACAGCGCTCCCACTGTCCAGCAATGCATGTGCATCGGTCCCTCCAATCTTTACTGGAAGGCTGGCATGTTGTCGTCGTCCACTCCCCGTGTGGAGGCATGGTTTGCCTGCATCTGAGCAGGGGGCCGTGGCCATGGAGACATCACGGTCGCGTTCCGGGCACGCCCAAGACATGTGGTCCGGGTGTCCACACACGTAACATTTCCGCTGTGGGGGTCGACTGG
>NC_084736.1:56079803-56087303 GCF_033978785.1 Entelurus aequoreus
CCAGAACAAACAGGCTCAGAGACAGCTTCTTTCCCAGAGCTGTCACCATCCTGAACTCTAACTTATAATAATAATTCACCCCTATACAATATCCTACCCTAATACCCTACTGTGCAATATTACCCTTCGAGTGCAATACATCCGACACTGATTGTTATTTTTTACTCCGGTACTCTTTTCTTGTACTGTATATTGTACAGTATTTTGTATTTCTATAGTGTTTTGTATATTGTACAGGATTGTTTATTATTTTTTATTGGATAGTAGTCTGTTTATTTCAATTGTTAGTTGTTTTTTTTCTTTATTACCTCTTGTGTAATTTATTTTACCCCATATTTGTTCCCACTACCGCACCTTAAGTTGGAGTCCTTAATCTCGTTATATGCAAATATAATGACAATAAAGTCCATTCTGTTCTATTCTATTCTACCTTAGCTAAAGCTAAATATTACTCAAATCTCATCCGCCTCAACAAAAACGATCCTAAATTTTAGTTTAGTACAGTAGCATCGCTAACCCAACAAGGGACTCCTCCCAGTAGCTCCACCCACTCGGCAGATGACTTTATGAATTTCTTTAATAAGAAAATTGAACTCATTAGAAAGGAGATTAAAGACAACACATCCCAGCTACAACTGGGTTCTATTAACACAGATACGACTGTATATACGACGGATACTGCCCTCCAAAATAGTCTCTCTCTTTTTGACGAAATAACATTAGAGGAATTATTATGGTGTGTAAGTGGGATAAAACAAACAACATGTTTACTTGACCCACTTCCTGGGAAACTTATCAAGGAACAGTTTGTAATATTAGGTCCATCAGTGCTAAATATTATAAACGTATCACTTTCCTCTGGCACTGTTCCCCTACCATTCAAAAAAGCGGTTATTCATCCTCTGCTAAAAAGACCTCACCTCGATCCTGACCTCATGGTAAACTACCGATTGATTGATTGATTGAGACTTTTATTAGTAGGTTGCACAGTGAAGTACATATTCCGTACAATAGACCACTAAATGGTAACACCCGAATAAGTTTTTCAACTTGTTTAAGTCGGGGTCCACTTGATTCATGATACAGATATATACTATCAGATATATACTATCATCATAATACAGTCATCACACAAGATAATCACATTGAATTATTTACATTATTTACAATCCGGGGTGTGGAGGAGGTAGGGGGGTGTAGGTTTGGTTGTTATCATCAGTCATCAACAATTGAGAACAGAGAAATGGATATTGGAACAGTGCAGGTCTGACTTGGTAGGATATGGACAGCAAGTAGTGGACATAGAGAGAGAGAGAGAGCGAGAGAGAGAGAGAGGTATCAGGGAGGTGTAGCGGATTTTATAGACTAGGCTCAGTGCAAGTTGTTTTACTCTGTCCTCCACCCTGAGCCAGCCCACTTTGGAGAAGTGGGTAGGAGTGAGGTGGGATCTGGGGTGGAGGTCTAGGAGTAATCTGACTAGCTTGTTGTGGGATGTTTGGAGTTTAGATTTGAGGGTTTTGGAGGTGCTAGGGTACCAGGAGGTGCATGCGTAATCGAAAAAGGGTTGAACGAGAGTTCCCGCCAGAATCCTCATGGTGCTTTTGTTGACCAGAGAGGAGATTCTGTAGAGAAATCTCGTTCGTTGGTTAACCTTTTTGATTACTTTGGTTGCCATTTTATCACAGGAAAGATTAGCCTCTAGAATGGAACCGAGGTAGGTGACCTCATCTTTCCTGGTGATAACAATGTCACCCACTTTTATAGTGAAGTCATTGACTTTCTTAAGGTTAATGTGGGACCCAAATAGGATGGATTCCATTTTACCCAAGTGTATGGATAGCTTGTTGTCAGCGAGACAGGTGCAAGTTCTACAGAGCTCAGCACTGAGGATTTTCTCCACCCGTGACTTGTCCCTGTCTGATACCAGCAAGGCCGAGTCATCTGCAAACAAGAACAATTCACAGTCGCATGCCGATGACAAGTCGTTAATGTATATTAGGAACAGTAAAGGCCCCAATATACTGCCTTGGGGGACTCTACAGCTCACTGAGAGGGGGGGGGAAACGGTGCTGTTTACCTCTACCACCTGCTCCCTCCCCTCCAAGTAAGATTGTGTCCAGCTCCATGAGGTTTTGTTAAATCCGATTGCTCTGAGCTTATCCAACAGTATAGCGTGGTTAACGGTGTCAAAGGCCTTCTGAAGGTCCAGCATGACCATGCTGCAGTATTTGCCCGCGTCCACCTCACGTTTGATGTGGTCGGTCAGATAGAGAAGGCATGTGTCAGTGGAGTGGTTAGTTCTGAAGCAGGATTGGAATTTGTACATGAGTTTATTGGTGGCAAGGTAACTATCTGCTCATAAACTATTTTCTCCATTACTTTCGAAATGGAACTGAGAATAGAAACAGGTTGGTAGTTGCCAGGTTCCAATTTGCTTCCTTTTTTAAAGAGGGGAGTTACTCTTGCTATCTTAAAATCTTTTGGTACTTGGCCTTGTGTAATTGATAGGTTTATTATGTGTGTGATGATCGGGGCAATGATGGAGGCAGAGTCCCTGAGGAATCTAGAGAGAATATTATCAAGGCCGGTGGCCTTGTTTGGGTGGAGCGTGCTCAATTTTTTAAACCCCTCATCAGCTGTGACCATTTCTAATTTGAAATCATCGTTGGATACTCTTAGCTTTCTGTAGAAGGCTTTAATGTGTTCTACACCAAAGCGACCAAAGTGGTGGGACAGCTTGTTGACAAGAGTTGCGGCTATGCTGGTGAAAAAGGCGTTAAGCCTGCGAGCTACCTCCATTTTGTCTGTAATGAGGGAGTCACCCTCCTTGATGCTGATGTTATTGAGTCTGGTTTTAAGTTTCTGGCTGCAACCAGGAAGCTGGTTGTTGAGAATTTTCCAGAGCTCACGTGGCTTATATGTGTTTTCCTCTATTTTGTCGTTAATGTAATTTTTTTTAAAGAATTTATTCAGGTTGGTTGACTTATTTCTTAATTTATTGCATTGCTTTTTGAGAGTTGAAAGGAGTGATTTGAGGTTGATATTATTGGGTTGTTTATCTACTTCTGTTTTACCCTTTTGGTATTGGGAGTATTTTCTGTCTCTGTCTTTTATGGCAGCTAATAGGTCCGGATTCATCCATGGTTCCGAGCGGGCTTTGATCCTGACTGTTTTCACGGGAGCCATGTCATTTAGTATCTTTAGGAACGCCGTTTTGAAGCGATCCCAAGCAACATCGACCAGGTTGCTCGCGAGCACAGGGGACCAGTCCCACTCATCTAATTTTAAATTGAAATTATCACTGGAGTATTTTTTAAGGGATCTGGATTGGGCTGTTATGTGGCCATTGGCTTTGGGTTTAGCTATTTTGCGGGTGCAGAAAGTTAGATAGTGGTCGCTAAGACCACAGATCATGACCCCACTATTTTTTATTTTAGGCCGGTCTGAAGTGAGAATGAGATCTATGGTTGATTGGGTGGAATCACACACCCTTGTAGGTAGTGCTATTAGCTTGGAAAGATCGTGCAGATTACAAAACTTGCTGTAGGATCCGAAGACAGGCGCATCTCTGCGTTGAATATCTGTGTTCAGATCCCCAGTTATAATTTTCTCCACGTTGTCTGTCCCAGCCAAGCACTTCTCCAGAGCCCCATAGAAATCACTCTGATTAGGGGGTCTATAAACAGTCCCTATTAGTACCGGCTTAGCGTTTTTAAATTTGATTTCCGCCCACACAGATTCCAGGTCATTGTGGTTAAGATCAGTGCGAGTTATGTATTTAATATCTTGGTGAATATACATACAAACGCCTCCATTGTGTTTATTCCTGTCCTTTCTGGTAACCGAAAAGTTTTCTATTTCTATATCTGAGTCAGAAATACTTTGATCAAATTTGGTTTCAGAGAAACACAGGATTTTTACCTTTGTGTTGAGGAACATTTCTCTGATTTGGTCGAGTTTGGTTCCAGAGAGGCTGTTCACATTAAGGTGGATGATGTGTAGTCCACTGTAACCAAAAAGGGCATCAGAGTCCGCTGTGTAGTGGTACTGCCCAGAAAAGTTGTTGGTTATTATTGAAGTTGAAGTTGGAGAGCAGGAGGGAGAGAGGGGAGAGAGAGAGAGAGAGGCATATTAATCTTCATCCAGGTGAAGGGGGAGGGGCAGTGTTGGAGAGGGGGGCCAGGTAGGGTGGGCGGGGTTGGGGGTGGGGGTGGATTTCATTTTGGCGGGGTTTTGTCCGTTTGAAGACAAAGAAAATAAAGAAAATGGATGTATGAAGGCGCCTCTAAATCCTGTGTACGCCACACCGTCTCCACTGCATACCGGGGTGTCGATGTCGACAGTCACCGCGTTGACCGCCGCCGCGCTGTTCGTCTCGTGCAGTTCGCCGCCATCACCGATGTCTGGGTCGTCCTCCACCGCCGCTCGCCGCGCCACTCGCCGCGCCACTCGCCGCGCCACTCGCCGCGCCTGGGTTGCTGCCTTCACCGATGTCTGGGTCGTCCTCCACCGCCGCCGCCGAGCCGCCGACCGTGTCGATGAACGGGGCGAAGTCCTCCGCCGAGCCGCCGATCGCTGGAGCACAGGTGAGCTTGAGTTGTGATGAGCCGATAGCTAAGTTAGCTTCAATGGCGTCGCTAACAGTAGCATTGCTTGTCTTCGCCATGCGGGACAACATTAACCGTGTTGTTACAGGTCCAGGGTTGAGTTCAGTGTCTCCTGATAGTAGAAGTAATAATAGTATTATTGTTTTTTGGTCTAGATCCTTCCAGTCAGGGGCATGTTTCTTTTGTTTCGATGTGCAGTCAAGCACGATGCTATCACGGTAGCTCCGAAGCTAAAGTGCTTCGCTGATGTATTGTCCATGAGATAAAAGTCACTGTGAATGTCCATTTCGTGTTCCCGACTCTCATTTTCAAGAGGGTAAAGTATCCGAGGAGGTTTAAAATATAAATCCGTGATCCACAGTAGAAAAAGGAGGAAGTGTGGGATCATCCGAAAAGTTGATTTTGTCCCCAAGCCGGAGCGAAAGAGGATGCGGCCTTCCATCTCGGCGTCCAAGCACCAACCGACCGGTGTCCCACCTTCCCTTTATTTCGAAAATCCTCGAAAAAATTGTTGCACAGCAGCTAAATGAACACTTGGTGTCTAACAATCTCTGTGAACCTTTTCAATCCGGTTTCAGGGCAAATCACTCTACGGAGACAGCCCTCGCAAAAATGACTAATGATCTATTGCTAACGATGGACTCTGATGCGTCATCTATGTTGCTGCTTCTTGATCTTAGCGCTGCTTTTGATACCGTCGATCATAATATTTTATTAGAGCGTATCAAAACACATATTGGTATGTCAGACTTAGCCTTGTCTTGGTTTAACTCTTATCTTACTGACAGGATGCAGTGCGTCTCCCATAACAATGTGACATCGGACTATGTTAAGGTAACGTGCGGAGTTCCCCAGGGTTCGGTTCTTGGCCCTGCACTCTTCAGCATCTACATGTTGCCGCTAGGCGACATCATACGCAAATACGGTGTTAGCTTTCACTGTTATGCTGATGACACCCAACTCTACATGCCCCTAAAGCTGACCAACACGCCGGATTGTAGTCAGCTGGAGGCGTGTCTTGATTAAAATTAAACAATGGATGTCCGCTAACTTTTTGCAACTCAACGCCAAGAAAACGGAAATGCTGATTATCGGTTCTGCTAGCCACTGACATTTATTTAATAATACCACCTTAACATTTGACAACCAAACAATTACACAAGGCGACTCGGTAAAGAATCTGGGTATTATCTTTGACCCAACTCTTTCGTTTGAGTCACACATTAAGAGTGTTACTAAAACGGCCTTCTTTCATCTCCGTAATATCGCAAAAATGTGTTCCATTTTGTCCACTAGCGACGCTGAGATCATTATTCATGCATTCGTTACGTCTCGTCTCGATTACTGTAACGTATTATTTTCAGGTCTCCCTATGTCTAGCATTTAAAGATTACAGTTGGTACAAAATGTGGCTGCAAGACTTTTGACAAGAACAAGAAAGTTTGATCATATTACGCCTATACTGGCTCACCTGCACTGGCTTCCTGTGCACTTAAGATGTGACTTTAAGTAGGCTGACCATATTCTGAAATCCCAAAAAGAGGTCACATATATGCGGGCCAAGGCGGGCAGCACGCCAAGGCCGGGACTAGGTGAAAATTTGCCAATGATACTTGAACTTGCCTTATAAATAATATATTTATTTAAATAAAGCATTTTTTCTCCTCTGTTGACAGCAGTGTTGGCGCTAGGAATTTTCAAAATGGGGTCCCAGGGACCCCATCAAGTCATAAAAATGGGATCCCACAGTAAATTTTCGGGGTCCGGTCCCACTTTTTTGTAAGCGTTTGGAAAAAAAGTGACAAATGTATGCATTATCCTGTTATATCTCACATTCTATATTGTGTTTTGGAAAAAAGGTTGTCATAAATTCTTACTTAATTCATTAAAAAAAATAGTACAAAAGAAAACAAATGTGTATGCATATGTAAATGTATTCAGTTATAAACATTCATTCACTTTCTTCTTTCCTTCATGGATCTAAACTTTACCGCTGCTGGAAGTTTTTTCTATGTTTTTATTTAATAAGTTGTAAGTGTATTTATTTCAGTATAAAAGTGTAAAAAGTGTTTTACTTGGGTCATGAAGTGATGATAATGGTGTGCCAGGGCATACATACATTTTATATTTAACGCTTAAATCTCTGGAGTCTACATCAACTTGAGATCTATTCCTCATTTCAAAAGGTTTTAGTTTTTTTATGTTGTTTTTCTTTTGTTTGTTTGTTTTCTGCCCTTTTTTGTCAAGCAAAACTGTTTTCTATGGCAAACACACGAAATATGCAAAATCTTCCACCAACAATATTTTTCAAAGTGGAATATTTGATGTGAAGTAATCGGAACATTTGATAGGACAATAATTCATAACAACGTTGATTTTGATTCAATATTATGTTTTGAGCAATGACCGTTTGAAAGAAGAAAAAAAACCAGCTTGGTTTTATTAGTCAACATTGCAACTGTTTCTAAATGACATTTCACCTGTAAGCTTTTTTTTTATTTCACTTTTGTTATGTTTTTTTTTATTTTAATAGTATTTTTTGAATGTGTCGTGGGCCTTTAGCTGTGGGCTGCAAATGGTAAAAAAAAAAATCTTTCTGATTTCAATGCGTTAAAAAGACACAAAAAGTGTGTTAACGCCAACACTGGTTGACAGTGTAACAAAATAAGTCACACCTATATTCTGTAACATTCACAGTTTTGGAAAAAAAGTGCAGAGGTAGAAATATTCAAAATAACCTCTTATGTATAATCTAAACAAAAATAATGCCTCAAAATAAGTTAATTACATTTAAACAAAAAAACAGCAGACGAGCTCTCGCCCTACACAGCTGTTTTGTGCTTTGTAGTGTCGATATGGGCTTGTAGCTCTTTGGCCCCTTTATTTGCCACAG
>NC_084736.1:56092303-56114803 GCF_033978785.1 Entelurus aequoreus
TGTTAATAAATATGAATTGATTTTGATAATAAAATTAAATTTTATTTTGCAACATGTTAAGATGAGCTGATGGGCATGTGGTGGCCGGTTGCTTGTGGGTCGGGGCAGTCTTCCCGTCTAGGACCTGCCGCTGGCCTGTCTGGCGGCGCGGTGGTCCCTTGTTCCCTGGGCACCACGCCTGCTGTTTTGGGTTGGGATTTCTGGGTGGCTTTGGCTCCCGCACATACCGGGAGACAAGTACATTGTACAAACACACGTACATACAGTACACACGTACATATGTACATACATACGCACATACGCAAGTACATTTACACATACACACGTACATAAATACGCACACACACAAATAGGCCATAAGGTGAACTCATGTCTGGGCACTAAATAATTTTTGGTTCTTAAAAAAGATATTTTGATTTTCAATGAGAGAAAAAAAGTTCTCCACTGGACATCCAGGCAATTTTTTTAAATTAGTGTTTAAAGTCGGGACTATTTCTTGCTTGGCGTAACAATATTTACGTCTCAAGAGGTGACGTATTTGTCACATGCTTCACATTCGACCAATTGGGTAGCCGCGCGGATCCAAGATGGCGATGTCCACAACGTCGAGTGATGGAGAGGAAAATACTCCATAACACCTTAAAAAAGTTATAAAAAATAACAACAAAATATGCTACATTCATGTTACGTCTGTTAGGAATGAAGAGGTGAATGATTTCACTATCACAAGGTGGGATACTTGCAGGAATTGTTTAAAACGGTGGCTTTGCTGTGATGGCGAGTCTCATAAAATAGCCGAGACATTCACATCCTGTATCGATGTTAAATTTAAAGATATTCCTGATGACGCTGGGCTTCACCTGACTTGTTACCGGCGGTTCAATGATAAGAAGCGTTTGGATTCTGCCGAAAAACTGGCCAATCGGCTGGATGTGGGTCAAGATGAGTTTGTGGCATCGGACATTCCAAAGAAAAAACTAAGTTCGAAGACGGGCCTGCCTATTGGTTCTGCTGGCCCTGTGCTCCCTGCCATTTGGATCATTTGCAAGAAAACGGACAAGAGAATTACTCTGGGAGGCAAACGGCAGAGGGACCATCTTTCACAGGCAGAAACGCTTTCAGCAGGTAAACACACACACACACACACACACACACACACACACACACACACACACACACACACACACACACACACACACACACACACACACACACACACACACACACACGTAGCACTTACACGCATACAAACCATTTAATCATCTTTTATTTTTAGGCCAGTTGATGAACGCTGCCAGGATAAAGCAAGACAGTAGCATTCTCTTGCATATTGGAGACAGAGACTGTGTGGCCATGGAAGTGCGGTTCCACAAGTCCTGTCAGCTTCATGACAAAGTCTGATGTAACACTTACTGGAACCGCAGATGAAGAAGTGTGAGTTATTAAATTGAATTATCAATTATATACACACTATAAATTACAATTCATATAGGCAGCACAGTGGAAGAGGGGTTAGTGCATGTGCCTCACAATACAAAGGTTCTGAGTAGTCCTGAGTTCAATCCCGGGCTCGGGATCTTTCTGTGTGGAGTTTGCATGTTCTCCCCGTGACTGCGTGGGTTCCCTCCGGGTACTCCGGCTTCCTCCCACCTCCAAAGACATGCACCTGGGGATAGGTTGATTGGCAACACTAAATGGTCCCTAGTGTGTGAATGTGAGTGTGAATGTTGTCTGTCTATATGTGTTGGCCCTGTGATGAGGTGGCGACTTGTCCAGGGTGTACTCCGCCTTCCGCCCGAATGCAGCTGAGATAGGCTCCAGCGACCCCCCACAACCCCAAAAAGGGACAAGCGGTAGAAAATGGATGGATGGATTATAGATGCATGATAGATACAGTGTCAATAATTATGAAATGAATATAGAATAAATCACTTTTTTAATTGACTTTTCCTGTTTGTATGTAGCTACAATCTTGACTGCATACCTTTTGGCACATATTAAATGTGTGTGTGTGTGTGTGTGTGTGTGTGTGTGTGTGTGTGTGTGTGTGTGTGTGTGTGTGTGTGTGTGTGTGTGTGTGTGTGTGTGTGTGTGTGTGTGTGTGTGTGTGTGTGTGTTTGTGTGTTTCTTTTCAGAAGTGAACCAACCTTTGATGCCAGCTACAACATATTCTGTGAGAGGATCATCCGCCAAAGGATAATTGTTAATCAGGAGGTGCTGAGAATGAACCAGCTATGACGAATGTTTTTAAATACGGTGCAAAAACATGAAGTTTGTGATGCTTCAAACTACAGGTAACCACAGAAGCTTTTTTTTGGCAGCGATGTAAAACACTTTTATGCTGGAAAATACCAAAAAATAATAAATAATTAAAAAAAAGGCCTTGATAGTATATTTAAACTAACTAATACTTATGAATATATCTTTATTTACACCCTCGTGCTCCTCTTTCCCTGTGTTCTTATGTTGCAGGCAGGATAAATTAAAGAGAAGGCTGACTCTGGACTTTCCCTAACTGGTGTTTCAAGCGCAACATCTACGAACTGCTTTTTGTTGAGACATTGTCTGCAGATAAGCTGATAGACAGGCTACCTCATCTATCAGGTACAGACACAACTGAGTCAACTGAAGTAAGCCAAGGTGAAAGTAACACTGAACACATGGCAAGAACAACAGCTGGTCCGCAAACTACTGAGAACACGAGGACACTTTATAGTGCAGCGCTAATATTGAAGCTAATATTGACTCTCCCGGTATGACGTGCCCCCGGCCACCCACATCAGATGATTTAAATGTGTCCAATGCAAAATCTGTTGTGCCACTTGAACTGTACAATGTTATTGCTTGGATTGTAGGTGCAACAGAGGAACCAACATTAGCCTGTTATGTTGATATTCCAGAAGATGTGAACCTAAAAGTGATATCTGTTTGTCAAGACATTATGTATCTTGCGCGACCCCGAAGGGAATAAGCGGTAGAAAATGGATGGATGGGCATCTAAAGGTCGGAGGCAGACACCCAAATCATTATGTCTTGGTCTAAGTATTGGGCATTTAACAGGTTCCTCACAAGTTGTGTCACTGTTGAGTGGACTAGGACATTGTGCTTCATGAGACATTCTCTCAAAGGTATAATGTCTGTCCCTTCACCCAATGGCAATGGATGGCACATTGCGGATGGGGAGTTAAAAGTTACATGGATGACTACAAATCCTGCCCCTGATAGTGTGTTAAAGGTAGTCCACTGCAGCTGCAAGCAGAGCAAATGTGAGACAGGAAGATGTCTGCAAGACTGTCCTGTACTGATTTGTGTCGCTGCCAAAATTGTGCTAATATTTCCATGGAAACAGAGGATAAAAGCACATGGGAAGATGGCTCTGATGATAGTGATAGCTAAGAGATGAACAATGTCTCCCTCCTTCAGAATACGCAAAGTCACACTTAATCAGTTAGCTCTCTAATAACAATTTGAGTTTTTGCCCCATTTGAGAAAAATCCCTCAGAGTATTTTACTATTTATTTTTTTTTAGTTACTTCAGTTAAATACTTTAAAAATAGAATGTGAGGTTACAGTGCACTTGACCTTAAAATTTTTTATAATAATCATAGTTTGAGTTTGTGCCAAATTTGAGGAAAATCTATCAAATAATTATTGAGATATGGCTTTAAGAATGTGCAAAGTTAAGACAAAATAATAACAAAAAGTATTAAAAAAAATACTCAAGACCTGCTGTGACATCAACACATTGTTTTGTACCATATTGTGTACAGATTCTAAACTGTAATGCAGTTTTTGTTGTATTTCCATTTTTCGGCATTATTCGATATTTTGATTGATGTCAGCCATTTTGGGCCAAAGTGTTCTTTATTTTATTTTATTTTTTACTTCCTTTTATAACACAGTATCTACTGAAATGTTTAATGTATAAAACATCATTGTTTAGCAAAATGTACCATGTGTATGTTCAATTGTACAGGTTGCTATTCACTTATTTTGAAGCGTTTTTTAATTTTTTTTGTATGTTTCATGGTTTAAATTCAAATTAAAGTATACCAATGCTAAAATACTTGTCTCAAATGTTAGGTATATGTATTAATGTCAATTTGTGAGAGAGATTCTGTTTCCAGAATGAATGTAGATACATTTACAAGAAAAAAACAGCTGCATAAGATTTTCGTTTTTTGTCATTCCTATTTTTATACATTTATGGCTCTAAAAAAAAAACGCCAGGATATTTTGCGGAGAACTTTTAACCTAATGTCCACAATGGCATAGTCTATGCAAAAATGCAAAAAAAAGAGTAGTGCCCAGACGTGGGAACGAAAGTCACTTCTAGCCACTTTTTCCTGGTTCACCTTATGGCCTAAAATGCATTCATACATACATACAAATGTACATACATACGCACATACACAAGTACATTCATACATACACACGTACATACATACGCACATACACAAATACATTCATACATAGAAATGTACATACATGCGCACATACACAAGTACATTCATACATACACACGTACTGTACATACGTACATACATACGCACATTCACAAATACATTTGTACATCCATACAAACATACAAATGCACATACATACGCACATACACAAGTACATTCATGAATACATACATACACAAATACATTGTACATGCAAACATACATATATCACCCACATCTGCGGTCCTCTCCAAGGTTTCTTATAGTCATTCACATTGACATCCCACTGGGTTGTGAGTTTTTCCTTGCCTTTATATGGGATCTGAACCGAGGATGTCGTTGTGGCTTGTGCAGCCCTTTGAGACACTTGTGATTTAGGGCTGTATAAATAAACATTGATTGATTGATTGACATTAAACATACACAAGTACATCGTACATGCAAACATACATATGTACATACATACGCACATACACAAGTACATTGTACATGCAAACATACATATGTTAATACATACGCTCATACACAAGTACATTGTACATGCAAACATACATATGTACATACATACACAAGTACACTGTACATGCAAACATACATATGTACATACATACGCACGTACACAAGTAAATTCATACGTATATACACATGGCACCGTTGGATTTTACTTGAATCCCGGTGGAATTCAGTCGGTGCCAAAAAGGTACCCATTCAGTACCCAACCCCCTTTCCAGTACATGCACACACATTTAATAAATATTCCATGTATTTGGTTTAAAGGAATCAACTCAATCAGATTTGTTGAAAAATCAAACACATTTACACAATTCAAGTGGAAAACAGATGAAAGTGTGCATGTAAACGTGTATTAAATAGCTACATTTGACAAAGTATATCCTAGAACAGATTCATGTGACACAACCACTGGTTCCATTATAAGGTTTTTAGGAGGCCGGCCTGCAAATACAAATCTTTAAGGTCCATAAATAAAGAGAAAATACAATTATTTCCATTGCTTATAAATACATTACAATAACATTACAATCATTGTGTAAGTGTCGAGCCGTGCTTTGGCCCACCTCTTCCAACCATGCCAAAGGAGGGGAGGTGGACCAAAGCTGGACCCGGATCAGAGCAATCCCACCACTCAAATGTGGGAAGTGATATGATTGGACACCTTTAAGGGGGATTCATCAAGTCTTTTATTCCTTTAAAGTGCTCCTAGGTCTAGAAGAAGAGAGGACTTTTAATAGGTTTGGGATAGTAGTGCGTATTCAAAGTCACAACACACAACACCTAAAGCCCATCTCTCCTTGTCGTTTCTTCATGATAACAATCGCCTTTCATAATAGAAATACTGAGAGTAGAAAGCCTTAAAATAAGAAATGTCATTTGGTCATAATATACAGTAGATATCTTAAATATACAATAAAGACTGCAAGTCACCCATATTCACAATTCAATATCGTGTAACTATTCTTTCACTTTGTAAGCTAATTTTTCGAGATATGCAAAAATTTGAGTTACGAGCCTCCCTGACGCGAATGTCACAGTGAACCCCGCAAGATCCGACCAAAACAAGCGGTCTCATTTGCTAATATTAGCTTCTAGTGAGAGATCAATCAACCACAATTTATTTTTATAGCCCTGAATCACAAGTGCTTCAAAGGGATTCACAAACCACAAAAGACGTCCCCTGACCCAAACCCACATCCGGGCCAGGAACAAGTTCAAAAGCCCCAGCTGGGAAAAGAAGAAAACTTGGGAAGGTGTCGTAGATGTGCGGACCCCCTTCCTGGAGATGGAAGGGTGTCCCATGTTTTTCAAACATGGGAAGGAAGAAAGTGTGTGTGAAGGACAGTGCTGAGGAGAAGTAGATGATGTTCTTTGAATTAGCCTAATTTGTTTTGAAGAAAAACAACAAATAATTGTTTGAATAAACATTTGCTCATTAAACTGTGCTATAAATGTAATTTCTGTAAGATTAGAATAATTTTTAAACATTCTCAAAAAATAATAATAAAAATGTTAGCATGCCATCATGCTAACATTTGCATGCTTACATTTTTAGTAGGCTGTCAAAAAATAGATTTTCGAATGAATTCTTATTTGTAACGATTCCTAATCAATTTAAAAAGATCAAAAATAAATTAATCATTAGTAAACAAAACCAGTTTTCTTTGAAGTAATATAGAAATTGATCAGAGCTGTTTGTCTATTTAATGGAGGAATGTAGTTCATCATAGAACTGGCATCCAATCTTATTCAAATAGTGTAGATTTTCAATCAAGAATCCAATCAGAATCGTGAGGTGCCGAAAGATTCACAGACCTAATTTTTAGCAATTTTTTTTTTTGGTACTAGACGCATGTTAATGTTAGCATGTTTGCATGCTAGCTTTTTAAGCTAATTTTAAGCTATACATATATATTTTCGTACTTTTACACATACTAACTGGAAAGCATGCTAAAGTTAGCATGCATCATTTTTTGTAGCTATTTTTGCAAGTTAATGCAGCAGAGTCCTATTTGATTGATCAAAACTTTTATTAGTAGATTGCACAGTACAGTACATAGTCCGTACAATTGACCACTAAATGGTAACACCCGAATAAGTTTTTCAACTTGTTTAAGTCTAGGGTGACCATTTCCATTACACCAAAAAGGAGGACAATTTGCGGCATATGACACCAAAAAGGAGGACATTTGCGGCATATCAATAAATGACTATGGTGTACATAGGACTCTGGTATACTCTTATTTATAGTACAATTTTGAGTGGTCTAAAGATGATGTTTGTGTGGCTGAATAGGAAAAAATATTAACAGTATTTGTATTTATTCAATACATTGTGGTGTTCAAAAAGTGACCACTGAGATGAATCTTTTCAAGTGCAGAGTGCCACAAAGCATAACATGTGTGGACTTGAATGTAAACAACAATTTACAGGTAACATATATAATTTTAAAAAAAATTGAGCGACAACAGACGTGCACACTGTGGCCACACCAGCGTCACACCTGTCCCAAACCTGACATCATAACAATTTAAATGTTTTATTAAAATAATTTTCTGATATAAGTGATTTTGCCCTCTTACAATGACAATAACAAAAAAACATGTTTTTCATGACCTATGTGCTAGTATTGTATGTCAGGCTGCGGGTCATGCCTCTAAAATAAATGTTACCCCTTTCAGAGATTACATTTAGTTCCTGTAACTTTCTGTCTGTAAAATACATATTTTTATTGGCATTTATGAAATCTAGTGACAATATTTCATGAATAATATCCTTAGATTAACATTCTTAATGAATGGCAGTAAAATAAGCACACATCTGATTGAGGAGTCAGTGTTACAACCTGGCATTTACACATTGTGTGGCGTTGGGGTTGTCCGACTTTTTGTGTGGCCATAAACGCAGCACTGGCTAAGTGCCATGAGTGCGTGTGTTGGTGCAGGTGAGCGAGCGAGCGGCTTCTGTTGAAACGACGGATGACAACGTTGGTTTAAGCCTGGTTTGTATGGCAGAAAATTACCAGTTTTTATAGATAAAAGGTTTTTTTATTCATGTTTTTGGTGTGGTTACAAACAGTTTTGCTCAATAAAGTGATTGATGGAATTCCTGTTTGTAAAGTGTCTCGACAGACGATAATTGAACTGTGTTGACAAAGATTGTTTTATTCATTGGGGCCACTCTTGTTGTCACCTGTCACTCACAGAGTTGCATTGCAAAATCACACAGAACAAATTGTAATGTGTTTATTTTGTTTAAAGTTCAGATGGGATTTTTGATTTCCTGCGCGGCATTAATTTGCTGTGTGCAGATGACGCGTGAGCGGTGCGCCATTGCGCAGGCGCGCACCTTAGAGGGAACGTTGGACCATTGTTTACCTTTTTAACCAATGATAAGCAGATTTGTATCCGACACCGCTCTTAGCCAATCATCTGATATGTTACTGCGTTGGGGACATTTGTTTACGGTCTATGATTGGCTATTGCGCTGCAGCCCAGCAAAGATGAAAAAACTCCGCTCTTCAAGCCTAGAGCCTCAAAAAGGAGGACAAATACGTGTCCGGCTTGATGCTGCGCCGGACGCCGGACAGGGCATTAAAAATCCGGACTGTCCGGCCTAAATCCGGACACCTGGTCACCCTATTTAAGTCGGGATCCACGTTAATCAATTCATGGTACAAATATATACTATCAGAGATGCACTTTCTTTTACATCTGTTGGGAATGCATTCCATATTGATGTGGCATAGAAGGAGAATGAGTTAGGACCTTTATTAGATCGGAATCTGGGTTTGACGTGGTTTGTGGAGCTCCCCCTGGTGTTGTGGTTATGGCGGTCATTTACGTTCTGGAAGTAGTTTGTCATGTACTTCGGTATCAGGGAGGTGTAGCGAATGTTATAGACAAGGCTCAGTGAAAGTTGTTTTACTTTGTCCTCCACCCTGACCCAGCCCACTTTGGAGAAGTGGGTAGATATTTTGGTACATCACACATGCTTGCTTTTTTAGCTCATTTCGTGGGTACACACCCAAGAGTTGAATATTTTGCGACTTGAACTTATCTGGTTAGCATGCTAGCTGTTAATGTTTCAATTCGGCTTTTTAGCATTCACACACAATTTCTACCTGTTTTCTAGTTGATGTGTTAACATTGAACTGGTATGTGTGGACACAAATTCAGTTCCTCTTGCTTGACGACAAGTAGTGTATCTACTATATTTTAGGAATGTTTGATGGACATTCCAGTCCTTTCCTGTGTGATGGGGGGCAGCTTCCATCTGGGAGGAGAGGAAGATGTCCACATGCAGACTCAGCAGCTCCAAGGAAGTATCAGGTCACAGTGTGTCACAGCCACGGTTTCTCTGCAGGCTCATTTTTTATCTGCACTGCGTGATCCGCATTCTTCATTTTCAGATATTGTTTATCCTTAAGAAAAATATTTCAAATATTCTATTATGTACACAAAGTAACGCATGTATTGGTTTATTCATAAGCACTAAAAATAAAAGTTGGTATTGTACAGGAATTTAAATGTGTATAAATGAAGTGTCGTTTAGAGGAGGGCAGTGACGTGCGCTGAGGTTCATGGCTGCTGAGGCACACAACCCTTTAGAGATTTACACTTCAGGACCTGCAGTGCAAAACATCTGTTGGACTTTTCCAATAAAGCTAGAATGGCCATGTCACACACTTACACTCTTTGAATTACTGCAAAAAGTAATTAATGCATTCATTCCATTAGAAACATGTATATTCTGTTGCTTTGAGTCATTATTTAATGACTGTAACTAATAAAACCGCATAAGACGGTAAAACAAGTTCAATAGAAGGCAAAAGTTTAAGTAAGATAAAATGTAAATTAAAAGTAAAATAAGGTAAATAGGGAAACAAACTTAAATAGAAGGTAAAAGAAGGTATAAGGTTATATAAAAGGTATAAAAAAAATAAAAAAATAAATAAAGGTAAAAGAAGGTAACAGGTAAATAAAAGGTAAAGAAAGTTTAAAAGCAAAATGAAAACTAAAAGAATGTAAATAAAAGGCAAAAAAAAGTTGAATATAAGGTTTATAAAAGGTACTAGAAGGTACTGCAAATAGTAAATAGGTTAAATAGGGAAAATACAAGGTAAAATAAGGTAAAGAAAGTTTAATATAAGGCAAGGCAAGGCAACTGTATTTGTATAGCGCTTTTCATACACAAGGCAGACTCAAAGTGCTTCACAGACAACAAAGTGAAATGAAAGAAAATAAAAGCAAAATTAAAATGCAGACAATAAAAATAAAAACAGTGCAGACGTTAAAATATTAAAAGATTTAACTGAAAGCTAAGGTGAACATAAAAGTCTTCAGTCTAGTTTTAAAAGTAGTCAGAGTTGGGGAGAGTCTGACATCTTCAGGAAGTTTATTCCAGCTATTTGTTGCATAGTGACTGAATGATGCTCTCCCTTGATTTGAGTTTACTCTGGTAACCGCTAACAGATTGGTCTCAGAAGATCTTAGTGATCTAGAGGGCTTATATAGTGGGAGCATATCAGTGATATACTTCGGCCCTAGACCATGTAGTGATTTATATGTGAGCAGGAGGATTTTGAAATCAATTCTCTGATGTACAGGGAGCCAATGTAAGGATTTAAGAATTGGTGTAATGTGCTCACATTTTTTGGTCTTTGTTAGAACTCTAGCAGCAGCGTTCTGAACAAGCTGTAGCTGCCTGACAGTTTTTTTGGGAAGACCTGCAAGGAGACCATTACAATAGTCTAGCCTACTGGTAATAAAGGCATGTACAAGTTTTTCAAAGTCTTGAGCTGACATGAGCCCTCTAAGTCTTTTTACATTTTTGAGGTGATAGTAGGCCGATTTTGTTACTGATTTGATGTGACTGTCGAATCACACAGAATCTAAAATAACCCTAAAATTTCTGGCTTTATTTGAGGTTTTCAGGGACAGTGATTGAAGGTGTTGGACGACTTTAAACCTTTCTTTTTAGCACCAAAAACAATTATCTCAGTTTTATCTTCATTTAGTTGTAGGAAATTTTGGCACATCCAGTGTTTGACTTGCTCAATGCACTGGCACAGAAGATCTATGGGGCGATAGTCATTTGGTGATAGCGCTACATAGATTTGGGTGTCATCGGCATAGCAATGATGGTCAATGTTATTATTTTGCATGATTTGTCCTAGTGGGAGCATATAAATATTAAATAAAGTCGGCCCCAAGATTGAACCTTGGGGCACTCCACACGTTACGTTGGTTGGTTCTGATACAAAGTCACCAATGGAAACAAAATAGTTCCTATCTTGTAGATATGACTTGAACCAGCTTAAAACTGTGCCTGAGATCCCCACCCAGTTTTCCAACCTGTCCAAAAGTATTGAGTGGTCGACAGTGTCAAATGCAGCACTGAGGTCCAATAGCATTAATACTGAAGTTTTGCCAGAGTCTGTGTTTAGACGGATGTCATTTATAACTTTAAGAAGGGCCGTCTCTGTGCTATGAAGAGGTCCTGACTGGAAGTTGTGGCAGCCAGTAGAAGCCAAGAAGTGATTTAGTTGTTGGAGGACAACTTTCTCAATTATTTTACTTATGAATGGTAGATTTGAAATTGGTCTGTAGTTGTTGATAACAGAGGCATCTAGGCTCTGCTTTTTTAGAAGAGGTTTAATGACTGCAGTTTTAAAAGCCTTCGGGAAATTGCCCGATTGAATAGAATTATTAACTATTTGCAATACGTCTGTTGATAGGCAGTCAAAAACATTCTTAAAGAAGTTGGTAGGTAAAACATCAAGGCAGCAGGTGGATGACTTTAGAGCTGTCACCGTTTCCACTAGAGTTTTAGAGTCTATGGCATTAAAGCTTGCCATCATTGCTGTGTTACTTTTGCCTAAATGGGTTGGTGATCCAACTTTTTTACTTGAGATATTGATGGCGCGTCTGATGCCTTCAATTTTATCAGTATAAAAGAATGCAAACTCATTGCATTTCTGCGTGGAATGGAGTTCGGCTGGTATTTGTGTTGGGGGTTTGGTCAGTCTGTCAACGGTTGCGAATAGGGTTTTGGCCTTATTTGTGTTGCTGTTTATGATATTGGAGAAGAATGTTTCTCTAGCGCTTTTTAAGACTAAATTGTAGGCCTTGAGGCTCTCTTTATAGATGTCATGGTGAATATGAAGTTTTGTATTCCGCCAGATTCGTTCAGCCTTCCTGCACTCTCTTCTCTGGGCTGTTACAACAGCAGATTTTCTCCAGGGTGCCATTTGCTTACCAGAAATCGTTTTAACTGTAACAGGTGCAATGATATCTATGATATTCACAATTTTGGAATTAAAGTTGCTTACAAGATCATCAGCATGACATGGGTTTAGAGGTGGTAGTGAGGAGATGGTGTTTTTAAAGAGGACATTAGCATGTTCATTTATGTACCGCTTTTTGACATTCTTTGATTCTGTTTGTGTGTCCGGAATTATAGAAATATTAAAGAAAAGACAGAATTTATCAGACAATGAAGGATCAATCACAAGAACATCAGAAACATTGAGACCTTTTGTGATAATCAGGTCCAGAGTGTGTCCCTTACAATGAGTAGCCTCTTTCACATGTTGAGACAGTTCAAATGTGTCTAAAATAGTAAAAAGTTATTTTGCGCCCTTGTCATTCAAATCGTCAATATGAAAATTAAAATCACCAGTAATAACCAGGCAGTCAAAGTCAATGGAGATGCTAGACAATAATTCAGTAAAATCATCGAAACATTTTGCAGAATATTTAGGTGGCCTGTAGATAATTAACAAGAGAATTTTGGGAGAGCATTTCAACACAGCACACAGGTATTCAAATGATGTAAAATCACCAAGTGACATCGGTTTCCCCTGAAACATGTTTTTAAATATAGCAGCAACCCCTCCACCTCTTTCTCCCGATCTACATACATCAATGAAGTTATAGTTGGGGGGTGCTGTCTCGATCAGAATGCTTGCACTGTTATTTTGTTCCAGCCATGTTTCAGTTAAAAACATAAAGTCAAGTTTAGAAGTGGTAATAAAATCATTGACTAAAAATGATTTGCTATTCAGAGACCTGACATTGAGCAGACCCATCCTGATGGTGTTATTGACAGGCTTCGATGTTGGCTTTGATTTGGAGAGAATAGGAATGAGATTGTTTAGGTTAGCAGGGTGGCTAAGTTTCCCCATGTTTACTCTCCTGGTAGTCACAACAGGAATGTAGAAGGTGCCATGATTTGATGTAGGCAACCTTGGGCCCAGCTGATAATGTGGTCTACTGCTGAACCCTTTTCTGTATCAGAAATATTCAGGACTGCTGTCAGGGTGAGGCGGGGTTTGCCGTAAGGGGGAAGGGGAGTGAGCAGCGTCAGAGTTGGGACGAACTATTGAAGGTGGACGTTGAGGGCGTGCAAGGGGTTGGCGTGAGAAGGGTGAAGTATGGCTCGGGGGTTGTGGAGCACGCCTTCGTGGAGGGGGGCGATGATCTAGGGGGGTAAAAATCAGAGTAGGGCGGGGCGTGAGTGGGGGTAGCTCCCGGAACTCCAAGGGGGAGAAGGGGGGAGAAAGGTCTACTTGAGGGAGGGAGAAAGATGGAGACGTGGATGGCTTGGGGGATGTGGGGGAGGGATCTTCACCTCTCCTCTTTGCTCTGGTGTATCTCATGGTCGACGTTGTCCTTTTGCAATGGCGGTCCTCCTTCGACGTTCCTGATAGGCTGTGTTGTGTCTTCCTTCCTTGGTGGCTCCTCTTGTCTCTTGTCCTTGGCAGTGATGATAGATGCAAGATGCAGGAAGTGAAACATGTTCATGAAAAGCTTTACTCCCATCTTATTTAGGCAAAGTCCGTCTGCCTTAAAAAGATGCCTGCGGTCCCAGAAAAAGCTAAAATTGTCAATAAAATGCATTGAACGAGCAAGAAGTGCACTTGATAGCCACTCATTCAGCGAGTAAAGTCTACTGAATCTCTCAGCTGCTCTCCTTATTGGGGGTAGACGACCACTGATAAAAACGTCAGCATTCACAGCGCTGACTGTTTCAAAGAGTTTATTGAAGTGCTCTTTCAGCTCTCTTGATTGTTGTTTTACAATGTCATTAAAACCAATGGACATTCACAGTGACTTTTATGTCCACGACAATACATCGACAAAACACTTAAGCTACGGAGCTAACGTGATAGCATCGTGCTTAACTGCATATAGAAACAAAATAAATAAATCCCTGACTGGAAGGATAGACAGAAGATCAACAATACTATTAAACCATGGACATGTAAATACACGGTTAATGCTTTCCAGCCTGGCGAAGGTTAACAATGCTGTTGCTAACGACGCCATTGAAGCTAACTTAGCTAGGTAGCTAACGTGATAGCATCGGGCTCAAATGCAGATAGAAACAAAACACATAAACCCCTGACTGGAAGGATAGACAGAAAATGAACAATACTATTAAACCATGAACATGTAAATACACGGTTAATGCTTTCCAGCTTGGCGAAGCTTAAAAATGCTGTTGCTAACGACGCCATTGAAGCTAACTTAGTAACGGGACCTCACAGAGCTATGATAAAAACATTAGCGCTCCACCTATGCCAGCCAGCCCTCATCTGCTCATCAACACCAGTGCTCACCTGCGTTCCAGCGATCGACGGAAGGACGAAGGACTTCACCGCGATCATCCTGGTTGTGTTGCTTTAGTCCGCCGCTAATACACCGATCCCACCTACAACTTTCTTCTTCATTGTTCATTAAACAAATTGCAAAAGATTCACCAACACAGATGTCCAGAATACTGTGGAATTATGAGATGAAAACAGAGCTATTTTGTATTGGATACAATGGGGTACCGATACTTCTGTTTCACTGGTTACGCCACGCGCATACGTCATCATCCAAAGACGTTTTCAGCCGGAAGTTTAGCGGGAAATTTAAAATTGCACTTTATAAGTTAACCCGGCCGTATTGGCATGTGTTGCAATGTTAAGATTTCATCATTGATATATAAACTATCAGACTGCGTGGTCGGTAGTAGTGGGTTTCAGTAGGCCTTTAAATAGAAGGTAAAAGATGGTAACGGTAAATAAAGTTAAATTAAAGGTAAAATAGGCTAAATGTAAGAAGGTAAATAAAAGGTAGAAAAAAAGTTGAATAAAACATAAAGAGGGTAAATAGAAGGCAATAGAAGGTGTAACAATTTAAGATAAAAGAAGGTACTGTAAATAGAAGATGAAAGGTAAAGAAGGTAAATAGAAGGTAAAATAAGGTCAAACAAGTTAAGTAGAAAGTAAAAGGTAAATAAAGATAAAGAAAGTTCAATAGAAGGTCAAACAAGTTAAGTAGAAAGTAAAAGAAGGTAAATAAGAATGTAGATACAAAGTTATGACAAGCATAAAAACATTTACATTTCAACTATAACTACCTAAAATACACATTGAGGCTTTATATAAAGGACATTTTATCCAATTACTTGATCAATTAAAAAACTAATTGATAGACTACTAAAATAAGCCCTAGCTGCAGCCCTAATGGTGTACAACATTACCAAGTTGATGGTGAAATAATTGGCCAATCATTTCTGCTCCGTATTTGATTGGGAAATGCTGGCGATGATTCAAGCTGTCACAGTTCAATTAAATGTGGAACAGAGAAACTTCTGGTTTGGGCAAGATGGAGTAGACACGTGTTGAGTCTACCTCCCACAACTTTTTACATTCCCACTCTTTTAAAACTCCATAAACTATGCGAGCGAGCCGGCGAGCGGGTGATTATATTACCCCGGAGTTGCAACCGGCAAGAAATGCCAACTCACTCGACGAAGCGGAGCGCCAGAGATACCGGTGCCGGCGAAGTCAACATGTCGGCTATAGCTAGTCTTCTGGAAGAACACCGCCAGGCCCTCTCCGCGGACTTCAGGACAGCAATTTCTACACTCGAGACAAAGATTGATAAGGTAAACATCAAGGTCTCTGAACACTCAGAAAATTAATTCACTCGAGGAAAATGCTACCTTGCAAGACGAACGCCTGCTAGCATTGAAAGCAACATGTGCTAAGCTAACGGAGATCGAAGCTAAGCTACGGGCTAAAGTTAGCGACCTCGAATCCCAGAGTCGGCGAAATAACATCCGAGTGGTCGGCATACCAGAGTCCGTGGAGGGGCCACGCCCAACTACCTTTTTTGCGGAGCTACTGAAGGAGATTTTTGACGAGGATTTCGTTGAATCACCGCCGGAGTGCGACCGGGCCCATCGGACACTCGCTAGCAAGCCGAAGCCAGACCAGAGACCGCGGCCCGTTTTGATACGGCTACACAAGTACCAGGTGAAGGAGAGCATTATCCGCGAGGCCAGGGCCAGGAGAGGCAAGCTACAATACCGAGGGTACCCCGTCGCCATCTACGAGGACTACGCACCTGAAGTGGTGGAACAACGCCAAAAATACCGCGATGTGATGTTGGAGCTCTACCAAATGGGCCTACGACCAGCATTATTGTTCCCGTCCAGGCTTGTCATAGTAACGAAGGATGGTGGTAAGAACAGATTCGGATCGGTTACAGAGGCCAAGGACTTCTTGACATCAATCCGCACGCTAGATACCTGATGGGCTTGGACGGCTATTTACCACTACAAAACGGCTGGACATGACAACAATTTGCACCTTGACTGTGCAGCTCCTGGAATAAAAACTGTAAGTTCAACTTTTTTAGAGGCCTGACTTATGACAACTATGCATTCACTGTGGACACTGTGGGCCTTCGTTTGTTTTGCTGCTCTAAGCCCGGACCACCACTTTAGATGTGTGCTCATAATAGGAAGCAATGTTTGAGTGTTGCAATTTACACACTGGCTTGCGGTGGTCACATAATTTCCAACATGGACGGTCGTGACTATTTTTGTTTTGTTTGTTTATTTCGTTCTGTACCGGGCGTTCTTTCTTCTTTTTTTTCTTGTCTGAGGGGCCAAGCTATTTGTAACACATTTTGATTATGCATCCTAATTTGTTTTAATTTGATCTAGTCATTCTTATGAGGCACTCCTTGGTCCAAAATACATCACTAAAGCTATTGGTGCACTGTACATTTTGGTGTTGAGCCAACGCTGCTTATGTGCCTTGTTTGTTTATTTCAGTTTAATATTTCCTATATTACTATACACTCAGGTTGGGATGCGTCTCGCGAGCGTAGGTTCACTTTAAATTCTTATTTCGCTTTATGGAGTTCATTAATGTTACTGTAAGGGAGGAGACTCCAGAAGTTAGCATTAGTCAAGTTAGGCTAAGTAAGAGCGAGAGAGCTCAGATAAGGTTCTTATTTAGGGTGGGTAGTAAGGGTAATTGCATTCTAATTTGTTGGGGTTTGTTGAAATGTGTCTTTCTGTCATTACTAGTTTTTATTTAGTTTTCTTTTATTATTCTTTTATTTTTCTTACCTTGGTGTTTTGTACCACTTTGTTATTTTTCCTTTTTGCTGCTATACCTTCCCTCTCTCCCTCCCGTCCCTCCCCATGGGGTCTAAGGCGTGTCATACAGATTTACTGTTGGGGTCTAATAGATGGCGGATGCTGGTAGGATGTCGAGTGGCCGAATGCGTATCATCTCTTGGAACACCAAAGGCATGAACAACGCTGTCAAAATTGGTAAGGTCTTAACTCGGCTGCAGCATCTTAAAGGGGACATTATGTTTCTGCAAGAAACACACCTGAAGACATCAGAAATTATCCGTATTAAGAGGTCTTGGATGAGCCATTTATTCCACTCCCAATTTTCTGCTAGGGCTAGGGATTCGGCCATAATTATCCATAAGCGTGTTATGTTTGAGCCAGCAGACGTTATAGAAGATAATGAGGGTCGCTATGTTGTGGTTTCGGGCACGTTACAGAACACACCGGTGATTTTAGTCTCTGTGTATGCACCTAACTGGGATGACGACACTTTTTTCACAAGACTTTTTGCTAGGATCCCCAACGTTGATAGCCACCGCATAATCGTAGGCGGGGATTTTAACTTAGTCCAGGATGCGATTCTTGATCGATACTCCCATACCCGAAATACACTATACAAAGCAGCAGAGGCTGTATCAACTTATGCAAACCAAGTAAGACTTTCGGATCCCTGGAGATTCAGGAACCCGCATGGGAAGGCATCTTCATTCTTCTCGCACGTTCACCATTCGTTTTCCCGTATTGTTTTATTTTTAATAGATAATCTCTTACATTGTATTAATGCATGCGACTACCACCCGAAAGCCGTCTCTGACCACGCGCCAATCTCAGTCGACATTAAATTTCCGCAAGGTGTAACCGGCCGCACAATGTGGAGGTTCAGCTCTCACTTGCTCTCAGACATTATGTTCAAAGATTTTGTTGAAACAGAAATTCGTACCTATATTGAGTTTAATGACACCCCTCACATTGGAAATAGCACTTTGTGGGAAGCACTTAAGGCTACTATCCGAGGACAGGTGATATCTTATATTTCTAGGATGAGGAGGACTGAGAGGGCTAGGCTGACGGAAATTGCTAAAGAATTCCTCAACCTCGACAATGTATATGCTGTTTGTCCATCTCCAACCCTGTATAAGAAACGTATTTTGCTACATTCGGAACATGACCTGCTTATGACGCACATAGTAGAGAGACAACTGCGACAATCCAAACAATGCTTCTATGAATATGGAGACAAGGCCGGCCGACTTTTAGCTCAACGGGCCAGGGCTGCTAGCGCATCGCGGTCGATTCCCAAAATTAGACTACCCAATGGTAGTTATACTTCCGATCCAGTGGATATTAATAGGTGTCTTTCTGAATTTTACACTAAATTATACACTTCTGAATGCTCTCCTGTCTCCGCAATTTGCCCCAACCCCCTCGATTCATTAACATATCCTTGCATTGATGTAAACATTGCCAGGGAGCTGGGTAGACCCATGTCCTCATCAGAGATACAGGAGGCAATTCGATCTATGCAAAATGGAAAGTCGCCCGGCCCTGATGGCTTCACAGTTGAATTTTACAAGGCTTACTCATTACTGTTATCCCCCATTTTAGCAAGAATGTTCAATGATTCCTTCAACGTCGGCCGCTTACCAAGGACTCTGTCACAAGCTTCCATCTCATTACTCCTTAAGAAAGACAGGGATGCTACCTCTTGTGGTAACTACAGACCGATCTCACTTTTGAATGTGGACTGCAAGATTCTGGCGAAAGTTCTCTCCATACGTCTTCAAGCAGTGATGCCCTCAATAATTTCGGCTGATCAGACAGGTTTCACACTGGGGAGGCATCCATTCTTCAATACCAGAAGATTGTTGAATATAGTTCTCTCTCCGCCATCTGATACTCCGGAGGTTGTGGTGGCGCTGGATGCGGAGAAGGCGTTCGATAGGGTGGAGTGGGGCTACTTATTTTTTATTATGGAGAAATTTGGTTTTGATCCTAAATTTATTTCTTGGGTTAGAGTCCTGTACGAGACTCCACTTGCCTCTGTACATGCAGTACTAACGGCCTCCCCGTTCAGCTTACTTCCCTCTCCAACGTGGGACCCGGCAAGTATGTCCGCTTTCACCCTTGCTGTTTAATATAGCCATTGAACCACTTGCTATTTGGCTTAAGAATTGGGAGGAATTTAAGGGTATCACTCGTTTCGGTCGGGTTCATAAGCTCTCCCTATATGCCGATGATCTTCTGTTGTTCGTTTCGGACCCCTCGTCCTCGCTTCCCCATATACTGTCGATTCTTGATCAGTTCGGTCGTTTGTCATTGTACAAACTGATTATTCAGAAAAGCGAACTATTTTTTGTGAATAATTTGGCAAGGTCACTCTTGCGCTCACAATTCCCCTTTAAGATCTCAGAGGACGGATTTAAATATCTGGGTGTGTTCGTCTCGAATTCTCCCACAGAGCTGTTCCGTAAAAACTTTCAAGCACTGTTGGACAAATGTAAATCGGACTTGTCCAGGTGGGCTGCACTCCCCCTATCCCTGGTTGGCCGCATTAACCTCATAAAAATGATTTTACTTCCGAAATTTTTATCTCTTTCAGCACATCCCTATATGTCTCAACAAATCATTTTTTGTTGGCCTTAATCAACAACTTCTTGCTTTCATTTGGCAAAACAGGCCAGCCCGCCTTGGGAAAGCCATTCTACAGCTCCCTAAAGCGGAGGGTGGTCTAGCACTTCCAAACTTTAGAAATTATTTCTGGGCCTGCAATATTAATAAACTTCTGTACTGGGTCCGCTGCGACTCCCCAGCCGCCTGTCCACCTTGGGCTCACATAGAGCTGGCATAGTCTAATAGTTCCCTGCACGCGGTGATTTGCTCACAGCTACCCTTATGTTCATTGGGGACCTCCCTAAACCCAGTTGTTAAAAATACCATTAAAATTTGGACTCAATTTAGGAAACATCACGGCTTGCACAAGGCTTCCAGCAGTGCTCCGATTTTGAACAATCCCGCCTTTCTCCCTGCCTGCTCTGATTCCGCGTTTCGCGCTTGGTCTACTAACGGCCTTAAAATTCTCAATGACCTGTACCACGATGGAGTGTTCTCTTCCTTCGCTTCTCTGTCAACAAGATACAATCTGCCTAATACTCATTTCTTTCGATACCTTCGAACAAGGCATTTTATTAAAAAACAATTTCCTCATTTTCCCAACCACCCCTCAGAAGCAGAAATTGATCGGTTTCTCTCCTTTGACTGACCAACGACGTTTGATATCTGTCATATATAATGAAATCGGCCTTCTGAATCCACTTAACACTTCACCTGCCAGAGAATCCTGGGAGCATGACCTTGGGGCACCTATACGTGACGGGCGGTGGAGAGAGGCTTTGAGGCTGGTACATTCATCATCTATATGCGCTAGGCATGGCCTAATACAATGTAAGGTACTACATAAAGCATATTTCACCAATGCTAGACTGGCTAAAATATACCCCAACCATAGCAACACTTGTAACCGCTGTAGACAATCCCCAGCTGACCATTTGCATATGTTCTGGACATGCCCAAAACTCTCAAATTTTTGGTCGGCTATTTTTGACACTGTCGGGCAGGCCCTCGATAGGACAATAACACCCAGCCCGCTGACTGCCCTTTTTGGCGTTCCGCAGGTGGACGGTTTACCTGCAACCGCTCGTCATGTCATTGCGTTAACGACTCTGCTGGCTAGGCGTACAATTCTTTTTAAATGGAAGCTTGCGTCTCCGCCGAGCCATAACAGTTGGATACAAGATGTCTTGAAGTGTCTGCAATTAGAGAAGCTTCGGTTCTCGCAGAAAGGATCTGTGTCATCTTTCTATAAAACTTGGGGCCCCCTCCTAGACCTTATTAGGGACAAGCTTGACATCACCCCAAGCGATTTGAGTAACACAACTTAGACAGAGCTGACCGCTGAAGCCCAACCCCCCCCCCCCCCCCCCCGCCCCCCATTCCTTGTGTTTATTTACTTTTACGTTATATTTTATTGTATATCTTATGTATTATTTATTTTACCTTATCTATTCTTTTATTTATCTTTAATATATTTTGTTAGATTGAATCTAAGTTTGCATATATTCATGTGTGTCTATATTTGTTGTGGGCACTAGGTGACAATTACCTTGGGAATTAAGTGGGTGGGTATTGTAAGGGATGGGGTTTATTATGTTACATATTGTAAAATGTGCAGATACCTCAACTTGCTGTTGCCATGATCCATCATACTGTACTGTCTGCAAAATTCAATAAAAATATTTGGGGAAAAAAAAGTGGAACAGAGGAACCCAAGGATGCAGATGGATTGTGAGTAAATAGTTCTTTACTTAACAAAATGGCACTCACAACAATAATACAAAAATAGAAGATAACAAAAGGCGACGGTGCGAAAAAGAGAACACAAAAAGAGCACCGTAACAAAAAGAACAAAAGCTAATATACAAAGCTAACTAAACTTGGGTCGGAGTTGCAAGACGTGCGAACTAACGTAGTACATACCAAGCTGAATGGCACTGGAAATAGCCAAGAAGGTAAGAAGCATAAATACAAGCAGCATAGGGATGTTCATACAACAAGAGTCGAGGAGTGGAATAGCCAAGTGCCATCCAGCTGACAAGGTGCTGCTTAAGTAGTGCTGGTGAAATTGGACACAGCTGTGCACGTCTCACAGCTCCGCCCACAGGGAAACACAGGAACTCTGAGGAAGACAAAAAGTAAGAACCAGGTCTGCTGTACCAACAAAGGAAAACTGAGCATACAAACCACAAGGTGGCAGCAGGCGGTGACACAAGCCTTTGTTTTACCATATGCATGCCACCCATGTCTGCACGTCACAGGAAGAAGGTGGACTTCAGCTTTGCTATCCCAGGTATGGCTGCTACTCACAGCTATTTAGTTGACTAGTCATCGTAATGATTCATCTCTAATCAGATAATGAAGTTAAACATATTCAGTAGGTGACTCAGGGCTGTACGGTGCCACAAATTTACTGGCAAATGCGCCTGAAAATAAACCGTGCGACTTGAAAAAAAATAACTGTCACATGAGCAAATAGGGATTTCAACCCTTTCATCAC